>NW_026623915.1:51727-141189 GCF_030028575.1 Malurus melanocephalus | reverse complement strand
GACCTGTGCTGGGAGCAATTGTCTCTATACAGAAGAAGAAATCCAAGACCTAGTCAGTTCAGTCAGTGAGGGCTGAAGAGAAAGTAAGGCCCTCTGAACAGGAGGAAGAAGCAAAGCCAGAGATAATCACCTGATCCTTATCCCTGGGTTATCAGCAAGATATGCGAAAATATTACAGACAGAAACTTCAGCTGCCAGTTGGGTGAGCCTCTGGTGATCTGGCTGCTCCAGTGCTGGGATATCATAGCTCATGATATGAATCTAGATGGTAGTGAACCCAAACAACTGGGAGCCCTGTTCTGAGACATGGGCATTGRTAAGGGGATTGTGCAGAAACAGAAACTTTCAACCTCTAGAGGTGACTTCTGTCACACCTGAGGGAAGGATGATGTATTATTGCACCAATACAAGTGGAACACCATGGAGYAAGATATTCTGAGAGAATCAGCTGTGCTGAAGGTACTCTATTCAAGTAATGAGAAATGCCCTATAAATCCAGATGAAGTCCAGTGTACACAAACCATGTGGCTGAAGATCCTACAGAGCATGCCTTTGCCTTATGCCAACTTATTGGCAGTGATATAATGGAAAGAGAACAAAGAATTATTTGGTTACCTCCTTCATATACCTGGAGTTTGGTATCTCCTTCCCACTGTGGGTCTGCATCTTGCCTGTGGAAAGACTTTCCAAGAACTTCCAGCAATTTAAAGAGGACTACCAGCAATTTAAAGAAGTGCCCTATGCCCTGCTGGTACACACCAGTCTCTACTATTAGGGGCAAACACCGCCCTGCTCAAGAGAGAGTTCACTCCATGAAGAAACTTGTGGTTTTACCTGCACGACCACGGAGAGGACATGASGAGGTGGGATGGAAAATCCATCTCTGCCCTGGCAGCAGTTAAGTTGAGAGGAAGAACAACCMCTGCAGCAAAGTCTTCAAGGAAAAATGCAGCTCCTGTTTCCAGTGGGCAAGTCGTCAKATAGAATGCAAGAGTTGTTGCTATTTYCAGTCTTYTTGAAGGGACMTCYAGTTCATATTTACARGAGGTGAGCARTGAGTACTATGACCAGAACTAGARGGATCCTGTCTCCACCAGGYRGAGGAAAGGGACAGTCAGATCTATTGGACTGTACAGAGCCGTGATCTGGCACATCAGACCCACAGGAGTGTAAGGCTCTAGTTGACCATGGGCTCTCTGATGCCATTGAGATATGTAGGGGCAGAATCCATCTCTGTATCTGGGGTGGCAGGGACATTGCAAAAGTTGGCTGTTCTGGAAGCTGAAATGAGCCTCACTGGGAACAAATGGCAAATACACCCCACTGTGACTGGTCCAGAGGCCCTATATATATCCTCAGCATAGATTGCCTCACCAGAGGGTATTTCAAGGACTGAAAAGGGTATTATTGGGCCTTTGGTATAGCTGCTGTGGAGACAGAAAAAGTTACACTGCTGAATGCCTTTCTTGACCTCTCAGGAGAACCCCTCTGCTGTGGGACTGCTAAGGGTCAGAGAACAAGAAGTACTGATGGTTGCCACAACAGTGCACCATCGACACCAACTGGGGCTCTGTGATCCCCATCCATGAGCTGATGTGTGAACAGGAGAGCCAGGGAATGCTCAACAAGGCTTGCTTACCCTTTATTAGTCCAGTGTGTAAGTGCAATGTACAGTGGAGATCAACAGTAGACTGTCGTGGCCTGAATGAAGTTGCACCATCACTAATGTGGCTGTGCCAGACATGCTGGAACATACAGAGTCCAAGGCAGCAAAATGGTGCCACCATCAACACTGCCAATCTGTTTTTCTCCATTTCTTTAGCAGCAGAGTGCAGCCACTGTTTGTGTTTATCTGGAGGCATGTGCAGTACACCTTAAACTGACTGTCCCCAGGGTGGAAGCACAGTCCTGCTATTTGTCATGGACTGATCCAGACTCCACTGGAAAAGGGTGAGACTCCAGAAAATTTGCAGTTGATGACATCACTCTATGGGGCAACACAGCAGAGAAAGTTTTTGAGAAAGGGGAGAAGATAATCCAGATCTTCCTTGAAGGCTGTTTTTTCATAAAACAAAGTAAGGTCAAGGGATCTGCCCAGGAAATTCAGTTKTTAGGACTAAAATGGCAAGATGAACATGTCAGATTCAGTGGWCATGGTTAACAAAATAGCAGCTCTGTCCTTGCCAAGMAGCAAGAAGGAAACACAGATTTTCTAGGTGCTCTGGGTATTTGGAGGATGCATATTCCAGATAACAGATTATAAGCCCTCTCTACCTTGGGACATGGAAGAACGATTTTTAAGTTGGGTGCTGAATAATGACAAGCTTTTGAACAAATTTAACAGGAGATTGTTCATGTAGTAGCCCTTGGACCAGTCAGGACAGGACAAGATGTAGAAGACATGCCTTACWCCGCAGCTGGGGAGCACTGCCCTTCCTGGAGTCTCTGGCAGAAGGTACCYGGAGAGACTTGAGGATGACTCCTGGGKTTCTGGAATTGGGGATACAAAGGATCTGAGACCAGCTATACCACAGCTGAGAAAGAGATTCTGGCTGCTTATGAAGGGGTTTGAGYTGCTTTGGAAGTGATKTGCGCTGAAGCACAGCTCCTCCTGGCACCCTGTCTGCCARTGCTGGGCTGGATGTTCAGAGGGAAAGTCTCTGCCACACATCATGCCACTGCTGCTGTGTAGATGCTATGCTATGCTCCTATCACGCAGTGAGCTTGTATAGGAAACATGAATCAGCCCRGGAAGTCATCGCCAATCGTGAAAGTTATCACAAAGTGGCCTGAAGGTGAAAATTTCAAACTTGTCAGARGATGWTGGGTGYACTTGGTGGGTAATCAAAAGAGGRATGGGGAAATATGATGTGTCCCTCAAAGGGATTTGATTTTTGGGTGAGAACAGTATGCAATGTTGTCTTGTATAATATTGGTTGCTGAATGACATTGCCACYGTGTGCTGTAACTGCCGTGTGCAATGAGTATGGACTGCTGTAGTTACAYGGGTTGTGAGCTCCTGATGCAGCAACCAGCCAACAGCAAACCAGCCCTCCTGCTCTTGAGGACATCTAGAATGGAYAGAACCCACAGTCATGGAGTAAATGAATTCAGCAGTCATTTTGGAGGGACAGCCACTGACTATGGAAATGATACCYGTGCTTCTCCACGTTTATRTGTATATATATGTGTATATAACTGGAAGGTGTAGCATTTGGGCATCATAGATGAGTAGGGGTTCCTTCTCCTTGAGAAAACATGGCATGGTAAGCCGTACTAAGTATTTGTTTATGGTCACAGGCTTTCTGTGTCAATTGTTTGTTTTTATTACACCTTTTGTTACTAATACTGTTGCTGTTACCATTTGTTTTCTTATCTCATTGCTGTTTTCAGTCAATTGTTTCTATCTCAACCTGTAATCTTTGCCTCTTGTACCTCCAATTTTCAACTCCATCCACCCCAGAGGAAAGGGAAAGGGGAGGGGAAAACAGGTGAGGAAAAGAGTGGAATGGTGGGTTTTGTGGKTTCAGGGAGCAGTGAACTGGGGAGTATCATTCCTAAACTATGACAGTTGATTAAGATTTGGAGGCTTTGAGTGTGTTTTTTTTGTTATGTTTGTATGTAGATATGGGTAGCTCAAACCTAGTCAGTAGAATAAGATAATCCTCTCTTGGTTTTGACTGCCTGTCAGTTTAGAAATTCCAAGCGTTTGCGTAATACTAAGGCACATTTACCTTTGATATTATTTTATTAATTGTATTGAGAAACTGAAATAGTAGCAATTAAGAAATGCCCCGTGGGCAGCATCCTTTTATATTAGGGAGAGGATTAATACCAAAAATACAATTTGTATCTAACAATCRGGGTGTGTTTATCAATGTTCTGTGAATGCAAACACTTTTTGGAGGTGCATCTGCTRTTAGAATGCAGGAAACTGTTAGGAACTTTTAACTGCAACCTTAACTGTTGATTCCTTGTGCTGAGTAGTCTTGTGTGTCTAGGTATAACAAACAAATCATTGGATAATCAGAGAACACAACAAGAAATTCCTGGATTAAAGTTGGCAAATCCTGCTGTTCTGCCAGCACCCCAGAAAGCAGATGCCAGCCGTGGAGACTACCCTGAGCTTTCACCRCAGGTACTACTCTGAGAAGAAATTAGGTTTCTAATGCTACAAGGAATTTATGAAGGCAAATAGTGCTTGGCTCCAAGTTGTTGTGGAGAAAGGAGTTAGCACTTGAAATAAAAGTGTGCTCTTGGTGGAATGCTCTCCTTTCAGGAAGGACTTTGGTGTAGTGTTTCTTTGCTTTATCTTTTTTATTTACATGTTCTGTATGCTCTTTCTTACTGCTCTGCCCAGGAATGCCAGGACTTTAGGTCAAAGTGACCTCTTACTCGAGGCCTTCACTCCTGCTCTGYGCATCAGTCTCCACTGGTGTGAAGAGCCTGGAGTCATGGTTTATCTGGGAGCTTGAGAACTATCAATGGAAAGAGCAGATGATAAGGTTTGAAGGGTTACATTTGTGGGGAATGCAGTGGGAAAGGAACATCAACTGACTGAGTGGATTAGTGAAGCAGAGGAATACTGGTTACTGTGTTGCTCGTCATGGATTTGCCTCATTAATTTGGGGATTTTCAGTTAATGAATACAAAATTTTGTATGAAATCTTTTCTTCACCGTGCACAAATGTACATGTRTTACTTATAGTAATTCTTGATATTTGCACTGGTGTTGTGTAAACATTTTTTTTGCGTTCTTTTTGCTGATTCTCATAAATTTACTGTGCCTAGTAAAATGGAATCAAGTATCTTTACAACCTTTTGTCATTTCCTCTGTTAAATTAATACCTGGTAGCAGTAGAGGTAGTTTAAAAGTAATATATCAGTATAAACTTAAGAACTGGATAATTTTACCAGAAGTTTAAAGCAAATAAAACCACAAGGTCTTTAGTATGCCTTCCATTCAGGTCAGAATTTGCCTGCTGGAAAACAAACAAAATAAGATTTATCTGAATTTATATTTAATATTGGAATGCTGTTGAGTTGTGGTTTGAAATTTTACCATCTCTGCAACTTACCAAGCATTTTTTTTCCCTTTATATTCTCAGAAGCCACCGAAACTGCCTCATGTTCGTCGTGGTCCTTCCAATCTTCAGATCAAGGCACCACGGAGAGAGACGAGGCTGAAGACCYTACGTGGTACTGTTAAAGCTGTGGAAGAGCTGGTTGAAGCTGATAAAGCAGAGAAAACAGAAAAATCCGTTATCAGGTAGAAATGTTTCAGGCAAAGTACAGTGCTTCTCCCTTGCCCCTGCCAAGATCCACTRAGTGTTGGAGTGAAAATGTTAAGGATTTTCTGTTGTCTGTGTCTGAGGTTGTTTTCTTCTTTGCATAGGTTTGTTCTCAGGTCTGGTGTGAAAGCTGCTGATACTGCTAGCTGATATTGCTAGGCTGATAGATTTCATTTTGATGAATGTGCAGTTTCTCTGCTTTTACTCTTTGCAWCACATAGCTGCAGAGGATTTGAAGCCCTGCAAGGCTGGCTGTATTTCTAATGCACTTTGACCCTCTGARTATTCAGAAGGATTCTCAGTGTCCAGAGGTTTCTGCTGTTTGTTGTAGTTARTGTTAGTGTAACAGTATCAATATAATAGTGCTGCTACAAGTGTCTTTGTCCTGGGCCAGGATTGGAAAGTGATAGCAGTGTCCCTGCTGGTTGTGTGTTGGTGCCACCAAACACAGTGAGCCCAGGCTGAAAAGGCAGAAGCCACAGATGCATATGTAGTGGTGTGTGTGTAATACCATGTGCTTACTTCTTTCTTACAAGGTATCCCTTATACAGATCTAGTAGTATCTTTAACAGAGGGTCTATACCTCTATGGTTATAGAAGTGTTTTGATTTGGGAATAAGTGAAGGAAAGTAACATGGCTATAGAAGAGACTGCTAAAAGTTCAGCAGAGCTTCTTCAGATTTGAAACACRAGGCTTAGGGGTCTTATGTGTTTGTGTTTTCTTTGGCACTGGCTCAGATAAGTTCTTATTATAGCATCAGAACTGTGCCTRCTTCAGCATTTTGGTTGTCAGTATTGTCTGAAAGTGTTTTATTGTTTCGCTTTTGCTTGTGCTTGACTCAAACTAGTGGTAACAAGAGAACTTACAAGCGCAATGAAGACATAGTGAAGATTAGTTATAAATTTAAAGAATGAAAGTAAGAAATTGAATATGGCATTTATCTAAGTCAGAAGATATGCTGACTGTAAACAATGTACACTCTAAAGGTCCTGTAAACTTGGTTCCCTTAGGAAGCATTCAATGAACTCAAAGACAACACACCTATATAATAAATGGTTATGGTCAAGATTGTTTGATCTTGATATGARCTTGGCTTGACGTGGAGTCCATTCTGAAAGACTTCTCATTCAGGAGATTMTTCATAAAAACCTGTAAAGACTGATTTATGCATCTGTGATGGCAGAGAGGGCTTATGATCCCTTGATAGCAAAATYAGCACTTTGAGCATCTCATCCTTTGTGCTTAATCATGAGTTTTGGTGATCATCATTTGTGTGGTAGTATTTAGCATTAATAGCTACTGTGGTAATTTCAGAGCTGGTAGATTATAAATTGCTTGTAGTAAAGCATTTTCAGGTGTTTGATTTATTTTAAGAAGTCTTTTCTTAAATTCCATTGCAAAGATACTTTATGAAATTTTGAGAGCTTGCAACACACATTTCWTAATTCTGTAAAATTTCTCTGCAAAGAAAATTTCTTTCTTTGAATAGAAAACTTATCCAGTGGATAAGTGGATATTTTGATCCTTGATACAAAATTTAACTTTTGTTTTATGAAATTATTGTGTGATAAAGGAAATGCAGACATAAATCCCATTCATTTCCATGACTTTCTGTGAGCAAARTAAGTCTTAATTACAGTCCCTTGTATTTGCAGTTGGAGAGGAGCAGTGATAGAACCTGACCAAAACACTGAACCTCCATCCMCTAAAATAAAGGAATCAGAAAAACCTTCATCTGTGGAAGCTGAAGACCAGAAAGAACCAGGTAAATAGGGCAGCTTATGACACCGTTTTTTTTTGTTTGCTTTTATGGTTGAAGTTGTGCAATTTCTCCCCATACACATTGTTTTATTTACTTACTTTGATTAAAGGAAACAAAAAGTGTAAGAGAGATTCTTACCTAGAACATCCTAATTTTTCAGTGTCCTCATTTCATTACGACAGCCTTCATGCTTATTAGCCTTCATAATTTGAAAATAAATTTTAGAGACAAATCTTCCAAATATAGCCTCTGGGAGGACAGGATAATCTAAAAAGGGRAGGCATAAAAGAGCTTCTTTTTCAGCTGTGGCTTTCCTTTTGTTCTGCAAATACAGGGAAAGTGGCTTCCTCCCTGAGCTAAACGGAAATGTTTTTGAGGCTCACCAGAAAGTTGCAGAAGTTGTTTTTGAAGTTGCTGCACTTGTGGAACAAAGAACGTGTTGTTCCTTTTTCTGGGTTCAGAAAAGAAACCAGGAAGTTTTGGTGTTTGCTCTTTTGCAAGCTTAATATTTATAGGTTTAGTTATACTACTTGATGTTTCTTAGTCTAGAAGTATTTATTCATAATTTTCCAAAATTTTGGCTATTGGGCTTGAAATTTTTTGTGTTCGATATGTAACATAAACTCCGTGGCAAATTGCAAGAAAAATATCATTAGAGCTATGGAAAAACATATGGTTTTGCCAAGATGGAAAATGTAAATTTTCTTTGTATTTTGGTATTAAATAGAAAGTCCAATAGAAATAATACTGTAGAAATTATTTTTAACAGAAAGCAGTTAATAAGAGGAGGAAGATGAAGAAAAAAAAGTTACATGTTGAATTAGCTGAGGATTTTATTGTTAAGCATATATATTCATCACCTGAATTACCATGGATCTTAATCTGCTATTTCCTGACTTTCATCTCTTTGAGCTTCAGTGATACTCATCTGCAGCTGTGCATGTGATTATTTTAATGTTTTATTTGCAGAAGTAATAATTTTGTTGCCAGGGGGAGATCTCTGTTTTCACTTGGCTGAATTGCTGACTAAAAACACCGACTGGTTATTCTACAGAGGAAAGGCTGTTCTGAAAAKAATAATGTGAGCATGGTTCTTCCATTGCTCTGATCAGTTAGTTTGGAAGAATCTGTGTTTTGGGTGGAATGCTGTGTAGTGCAGTTCCATAGTGCCCTGCAGAAGTCCTGCCCAAGGTGCTGTTTCTCTCTGTAGTGCCCATCAATGAGCGCCAGCTCGCTGTGATTGAAGCCTTCCGCCACGCCTGGAAAGGGTACAAGGATTTTGCRTGGGGCCATGATGAGCTGAAGCCTTTGTCCAAGTCCTACAGTGAGTGGTTTGGACTTGGACTTACCTTAATTGATGCCTTGGATACCATGTGGATTTTAGGCTTAAAAGAAGGTATTTTTTTTTCCTCTTCTATTTTTTTTCCCTCTAAAATAATTCCCCAATTTCTCTTCAGGCAGTGCATGTTCAGAGTTCTTTGAGGGGAATATTTATTACAAGWGGCCTTTAAATTTAGCTTTCCTTTGAGGGTAAATACGTACATATGTGCATACATACACATATAAATATACAGTGTATATATCTTTATATATCTATATATCACACCTAATATCAATATTTCATGCATGGATTTAAGATGACTGTTTCTGTAAGGAATCCATGGGTGGATAATCAATACCTCCTTCCTGAATTGTTCTGCTGTCTGTAGTTTTGAGTTATTCTGGAAGTGACCTGATTGAAAACGTTCAAACAGATTTTAAAACCCAAGGCAAAAAATTTTTCAATTCTGTTGCAGAAAAACTTAAATGCTTAATTAGTGTTTAAGACCATTTTTTATTGGTGGTTGTTTGGGTTGGTTGGTTTTTGGGGTTTTGTGGTGCTAAGGGTTTTTTAGTTGTATTAAATATTAAAAAATTTCTGGAACTCTATCTGTTTAACCATGGTAGATAGCCACCTTTTTAAACTTTTATTAATCATGCAGCCTTTTCTGTCAAGATAGTAAGAACAGATCTGCCARTGAGGGTACATAAATGCTCAAAGTCTTTCCTGGTTCTGTCTCTTCTACTTTCAAAATTTGTGAAAAGTTATACATCGTGTATGCAGCTCTAGGCCTGAGCAAACTATCTTGAAGTTTCATCAAGATGTCAGTGCACTGTTCTGTTTTTTCCCAAAAATTGTGAACTGAGTAGAGCTTTTAAAATAAATTATTAGTATTAGGCATGTGTTGAAAAGGGGTTCTTGGTGAGGGTTTCTTCGTATTTTATATCAGTTATGCAGATTGAGTTAGAAAGCTCTTGGGGCTTCTTCTGAATAACAAATGCTATGTAAATGCAAGTTCTGTTTGAGGCTGCCAATCTTTCTTATCAGCTGATGAATGCAAAAGCTTCTGTGGGAGATGACTCTGCTTTTACTGTTGTACTGTTGACAACACTGACTGGGAGATTTTTTGTAATTTTTSTCAGTGTGCCCAACATCCATTATTTGCTCAGCATCCGAGACTAGAAGGCRCAAAGGCATCCATTTGCTTTAGAGTTTATCTCCTAAGGAATGCCTTCCATTTCTGGCAAACTGATTGTTCTGCTGCATCTCACAAGCAGCAGTTTCTGGAAGCTGTAAGATCTCTGAGACAGCTCAGCTTCCAATTGTGAGGGCTGAGCTGACTCACGTGCACCATGGAGAGAGGCTGTGTGTCAAAGCAGTCATTGAGTGATGCTGCTGCCAAGCTGGTTAATGAATCTAATATGGCTTTTTTTTAAACTTTTTTTTTTTTTTTTAACTGGTAGTGTGATAGACAATGATTTTTGTTTCTAGAGCAAAAAATTGCAACTACTTGGGATTTTGGGCATTAGGAACAGGAARCAGGCTCCTGAGGACATTGCTAGGCTAAAGCTATTAACTGAAAATATTATCTGTTGTCTTGGAAGATAACAGATTTAATGAAAATATTTAAGAAGTCTTTAAGAGAAAGATTTAATTAAAACCAGAAGGCTTTGTGGAAGTGTAACTAATTGTTTGACAAGTCAAATGGATGGATTTTAAAGATTTTAATTTCTGGACTATTTAAATAAAGAATTCCTCTATTTCTTCTTAAACTGTTAAGGACTTCTGTTTTGGTGGATATTTCTGTCTGTATGCATCTGTGGTGTGTTCTGAATAAGAATTAAGCCAATGGTAATCAAACTTCTGCCAGCACGTGCTCTTCATTTTAATTTCCACCTAAAATTGTCATCTTTGTAKAAAAATGTAACTGTCATAGATATATGGAGTACTCATGTCTGTAGTTGTTGGAATATGCCAGAAGCTCATGACTGAACTACCTTTTATGCTTTGCAGAGTTTGAAGAAGCAAGAAAATGGGTAGCAAATGATTTAGTATTTGATAAAAATGTGGATGTGAATCTATTTGAGAGCACTATCCGTATCCTGGGCGGTTTGCTGAGCACCTACCACCTCTCCAGAGATAGCCTTTTCCTGGAAAAAGCTGTGAGTGACTGGCCTYGCAAATGTGACTTGGTTATGTATTCCATATTGGACAGAGATGAGGGAAGATTCCTCAGAAAGTTACATGTTGCTGGTTTTTAACAGTTTCACATTTAAAGTGGTGGGAAAGGCATTCACCATTATGCTATGAAGCCTGCACCTCTGCTCTCTGTACAACCTCAAAGCCTTGTTGTGATTGTCACCTGTTCTTCTGCTGATGAATGGCTGACCATCATAAAGTTCATGAAACAAAAGAAGAAATAAATGATTGGCAAAGGGTAATAGTTGTCTTTTGTTGCTCTTTCTGTGTGTCTTAAGAGCATCAGCCAGCTCATCAGATTAGCYAGATCAGCCAGTGAATGCATCATAGGAGTTTCAGCTTCAGATGAGGCCTGCAATGCTAAGGACAAGGTGGAAACTGCTCATTACTATGAATAAGTTCATGACTTTTAAAATTACTTTARTTGCTTGCATCATCTAAAACCAAGCTTCTGTTCTATCTTGTTTCTGTCTGCTTTGTGAAGAAAATCTGATGGGATGTGCATATGTATGTATTTACTTTTGTTTTGTTTGTTTTGTCCTGTGTTCCTGGGTTTTCTTTAGAAAGACATTGGAAACAGGCTTATGCCAGCATTCAAGACCCCCTCCAAGATCCCATAYTCTGATGTCAACATTGGTCGAGGCACTGCACATCCCCCTCGCTGGACMTCTGATAGCACTGTGGCAGAGGTGACCAGCATTCAGTTGGAGTTTAGGGAGCTCTCTCGTCTAACTGGAGATGAGAAATTCCAGGTATGGAACAATCAGTTGATGTCTCTTTTTCCATTTGTCTGCAGCTCCATCAGTACTCATGGTCTCTGGAGTCTATAAATTACAATAAATCAGTTGTGAAACTCTAGATGAGGGAAGCAAAAGAAACAAAATATTCTGAATATTTTATTGACTACTGAAAGTAGTAGTGGAGATGAGAAATTATTTTTTTCCTCAGAAATGGCTTTTAACTAAAAAAAAAAACCCAAAACTGAGTGGTTTTTTTGATACCATTGTCTATATGCAGAGAATAAAACTGAAATGTTGCCATCCAGGAGCTAAAATGTCACTCATTAGATGAGTGTCTGAGAGCAGGTCACCATATAGGGAAAAGTTAGTTGCAATAAAAATAATTTCAGAGAAAAGAGCATTTTCCACTTTGCTTTTTGCTTGCTGATGTTACTGCTTTGAACTGTATCCACAACTCAGTGTTGAAGAATGCAGTTATTTAAARAAATTTAGCTATTGTTAAATAGATTCATGTAGTTGTTACTTTAGCTGGACTTCTACTTTGCAAATCTGAATAAATATGAGTGCTGTAGTACTGGCTTTTGAGTGGGCTTGCCTTCAAGGAAACAAAACAGTTATAATTGCTTCAGATTACTTGAGTATAACCAGAACATCATATTTTTAGTCTAAAAGTTTGAAAGCTTGAATTTAACATATTGCTGTAGCTGAACTTGAGGTCCCTGTTGCTTATTTGGGGAACCAGTTACAGACTTGGTACTGGACTATAGTGACTGGACACAATTCTGTACCTCATTTATACATATAATCCATGTTTGCCATTTTCTTCCTTGTAGAAAGCTGTAGATGAGGTGATGAAGCATGTTCACACCCTCTCAGGGAAAAATGATGGTCTTGTGCCTATGTTCATAAACACCAACAGCGGGCAGTTCACCCACCTGGGGGTTTACACTCTGGGAGCCAGAGCTGACAGCTACTATGAGTATCTGCTCAAGCAGTGGATTCAGGGTGGAAAGAAAGAAAATGAGTAAGTTCTTTACATTTCTCATATCGGTGTGAGGATTAGGTGAGCTGTAAAACTCTCTATTGTAGTTTGCTGCTTRAAGACAAATAATGCATGTGCCTAAGAATCAACTGAACATATCATGGTTTTTGAAAGCAAGCTGAGCAGAAAGAAGGACCTATGGTAACTTGATGAAAGAAGATGAGGAGAGTTAGCCTTACTCTCAAAACTCCTTCTCCACAGAAACATTTKCTTCCTCGGGTCATCAAAAGTGAGGAGTGTCACAGACAGGAGATGAGAATTAAGTCTTTGCRATAGATATTGAGCATAATTAGACATTTCTGAAATGCTGTTGGTATTTCCCTTCAATAGCAATGTCTGTGTTTGCTCTGGGTTTGTTACTAAAAAGTGAAAGGAGACAATATATGTGTGTAATCTTCTCTTTAATTTCAGAATCCCAGACAGGTTAGGGTTGGGAGAGATCTTAAAAGTCCATCCTGTCCCACCCCTGCCAAGAGCGGGGACAACTTCCACTAGACTGGGTTACTCCAAGCCCTGTCAGCCTCACCTTGGACACTTCCAGGGATGGGGCAGCTTCTCTGGACAACCTCTGCCAGGGCCTCCCCATCCTCAAAGGGAAGAATTTCTTCCTAATAGCCAATATCAATCTACTTACTTTCTATCACTACATGTCCTTGTAAAAAGTCCCTCTTCAAGTCTTGTGTTTCTTTTATCTGTACTGCATTAGTGGAAGAGTGTTTGCAAGGAGGTGTTAAAGATATTGGAAAAGAAACTTTCCTTCAAGACAAATCTGCATATAAGCTAATTATGTTAGAATTGTTAATTTCAAAAAGTTTGATGCAGACAGAGCAAAAACATGCCTCTTGGAGGCATTTCTGTTTATCAGAGGAGATACCTTTCTACAAACAGAGTTTTCATCACTGCTGTTTCCAAGCCTTACCTCACTGTAAATGAAGAACTGATGTCTTTGGGACCACAATGGCATTTTGTGAGCCTCACAATGGTATTAATCAACAGGTTGTTTTCCATATTGAAAGTATGTGAAAACAAAGAAAAATGGAATTAAGTACTGTGAAACTGTTTCACAATGAGAGAGATCAATTGGAAAAGATTGCTCAAACTTTTTAAATCCCCATGTTTGGATGGGCTACTAAAAATTGCTTGGATATCCACTCAGACAACCTGATATAATTGAGTCTGCCTCAGTCTGGGTCTGCCAGAGGGTTGAAACAGAGACCTCCAAGAGGTTGTTCCCAGCCTAGATTTTCTGTGMTTTCAATTACTCTGCTTCTAAGTATTTTTGAAAAAAATCTGGTTATTGCTTAGAAACAGTTGAAGTTGTTTTCTTTAATTTTGAGTAAGTATTAAAATATTATTATTTACTTCTCAGGTAAACCCAATATTGCTGCATGGTAGTGACAGCCAGTTAATGTCATGTTGATGGTTATTGAGGGGTTTCTTTAAGTTTCAAGTTTAGTTAAATATTATTATTTAGATTGAAGTAACAGTTGCCTAAAAGATTGTGCTGAACATCTTTTGAACATCAGTTATGATCAAATATGTTCTGATTGTATATGCATGTGAGCCAACTGTGATTAGTTTTTTTTCACAGGCTATTAGAAGACTATATGAAAGCCATAGAAGGAGTGAAAAAGCATCTTCTTCAGAGATCAGAACCCAAGAAGCTTACTTTTGTAGGAGAGCTTGCTCACGGTCATTTCAGTGCCAAGATGGTAAGAAATACAATTGCAAAAGCAAACAGAAAAAACATTACAAAATTTAAATAAAACCCAACACAGAGACAGGCAAATGCAAAGCTTTTCCCTCTCCAAAAGAAAGAAAAAAACCCAAACTAACAAAAACTCAAACTGTAAGACTATATACATACACATCTTTCTGGTATGATGGCAGYAATGAGTAACTGCCTTGTAAATACTAACCACATGTGCAAACCAGGGGCCTTATCTATAAGCTATTCCAGTAAACTCATTTTGTTCCTTCAAGACTGAAAATTTTGGTTCTGGAATTAAATTTTCTTTCTCTTTTTTTGATTTTTTTTATTTTTTCTGTTTTGGTCATAAAATTCCAGTGTCTGAAATTGTTGAGACAATATCTATTCTATGTATTATTCATATTCCATAATTCAAAAATATATGTAGACACTTGAACACCTGTGTTTTCAGATTTGCCTTCATTAGAAGTAGGTGATCTAATACTATGTCACGGGGTTAAAAAAAATCTAATAATTTTGAAGACTTCTGTCCATTCRTGTCATCTTTTTGTTTTCCTACCTAGAGGATTCTTGAGTAAAACAGTGTGCTGTTTGCTGTAGGGAAAATTGATTGATCTTAGCCCTCTGCTTCTAATTTGTGCATTTCAAGATCTCAGTTAAAAACCTCATGCAAGTACAAGTATTGGATGTGTGTATGGCTTGCCTTTCAGACAAACAATGTATTATTAATGTATGTGTATACTGATGTAGTATTTTTAGGTACTCAATTCTAGTTTTCAGACTGTGCTTCTTGCATCTAAATTTACCAGAAACACTCCAAACCTTTTGTGAGTAAGACCAGAGTCTGGATTTTGGGTAGACAGGGCTGCTCTGTCCCAAAATAGGATAGAATTGAATTGAGACAGATAGATTTGGCTTAGGTGTCTGTATGTGTCAGAACTCTTCCTCTGTTTCAGGGAGACTCCTCTTCCCCTCACCATGACCTGTGACCTTTTTTTGGAACTTGTCATAAAAATACATTCTTGTACATTTTATAAATGAAAGATTTCTCTTGTAATGCTGCCAAATCATATTACATTACATCAGATTRTTTAAAAGGTATCATCAAGTTGTTGGGACCAGAAACGTGTTTTGAAGAAGAGAAAGATTAAAAAAATYAGACAAAGGTGTATTCATGCATGTCCCCCCCTCCCCCCGTTTGATGTGTAACTTCTCCTTGGTAAGAGTTGTCTTGCCTTGCAGGATCACTTGGTTTGCTTCTTGCCGGGTACTTTAGCACTGGGAGCCCACAATGGCCTGGCAGCTGATCACATGAAGTTGGCTGAAACYCTTATAGAAACCTGCTACCAGATGTATGTTCAGACAGAGACAGGCCTGAGCCCAGAGATCGTACACTTCAACCTCCGGGCACAGAAAGGCCACAAGGATGTGGAAATCAAGGTGAGCAGATAGCTGGTSTGAACTCCAGTTCCATGGTTTCTCTGTTGCTCTATTCTGCTGTTGAACTCTGGYCAGATATTAGGGATGGGCTTTGTTGTGGAGCACTCAATTCTTTTGCTGCCTTGCCTTCTAGCTGTACCCTAGGCTTTGGTTTTAGTTACCCTGGTAGTGTATTTGGAAGCTGACTTACGTGTAGCAAACTTAGGAACAGATGSAGATAGGAATAATTATTTTTTTCCCTGCATGTGTCCTTGAGAAAATTCAAATTCCTTGTCTGAAATACTCTTGCCATTTTTTCTCTTGCAGCCTGCAGACAGGCACAACTTACTGCGACCAGAAACTGTGGAAAGCCTTTTTTATATGTACAGATTCACTGGTGATAAGAAATACCAAGACTGGGGCTGGGAAATCTTGCAGAATTTCAACAGATACACCCGGGTAAGGCCAGCTTATAGTGACCTTGTTCTGTYGGGACTGTATTTGCTCACTTGCTTTCTAACACCAGCTTTACCAACATACTGTTTTTCAAGATTCATCAGATAGTTGGCGGGGAATTTGTACGTATACACAGAAAAATAATTTTCTTACAGATTGAGATACACTACTTAGTCCATATAGTGAAAGAACTTGTATTACATTGATGAAAAAGTGAAATGCAGAAGCTATAGGCAAGACTACAAAAGTGTTAGTATCTCTAATTTTTAAGRCTTTGGAAGCCGAGAAGGACATGGCTGGATTGAAAGAACTCTTCAATTAAAGTTGCCAAAGAAAAAAAATTAGCACAAAATGGCATTAATTGTTTAATAAAAGGTTTTTCTATTCAGACTACACTGCTTGTGGAGATATCACTGATATGCTGTGAAAGTGTGATACTAAATATCAATGTTTGTAAGAGGAATGGATACAGGGCTTGGGCCAGCTCTRGTGTAGAAATCACTGGTTCCTTTCTGTATATTTGTCCAGAAACTTCAAAGGGATATTCTTTGTGATACCTCTCTACCCTAAATACAAATGGGTATTTTGCTTCATTTTATAATTGTGGTTTCTTTTAAAATGCCGTGAGATTTTTTTTTCATTACTGAAGCTTTATATGTAAATGAAAACCAAGTATAAAATGAAAATTATGATGATCTGTTTCCTAGCACTTATCTTCTCTAAGTGCATCTGCATGTTAAGAAATAAAAAATTATTTTAGATCATGTAAAGATACTTTTTTTTTTTTTTGCACAGGTTCCTACAGGTGGTTATACTTCCATTAACAAYGTCCAGAATCCCCGTAATCCAGAGCCACGGGATAAAATGGAGAGCTTCTTCCTTGGGGAAACACTCAAATACATGTTTCTGCTGTTTTCAGATGACATAGACTTAATCAACCTTGACAAATACGTCTTTAACACAGAGGCACATCCACTCCCTATCTGGGTGCCAGCATAGACTCTGCATCCAGTGGTGGCATTTTTATCTTCAAGTCACTTTACTTTTCAGAGGAGAGATGCTATAATGCAGCTTCTTTGGCTTCAAACAACAAACAAAAGCTTGGGAAAAGCATCTCTGGTTTGAAGAGATCATGTCAGTCTTAAATCTAATCCCTGGTTCTGGGATGGGCAAAGCTGTGCCATATAAAGCTGGTTTCCCTGGTACTTATGATGAGGGTCAGAGGGTAATTTTAGTGCAGACTATGACATTCCTGGGGCTCTGGTGACCCCGAACTCACTGCAGTGAACTGGCTTAAGGCACAGGGTTGTTCCTGGAGAGCAGCAGCCTATAGTATTCTGGTTTATTCTGGATTCACTGAAACACTGGATTACAGAGCCATTCCTTTGYCAGACTGTGACAGTGGTTCAGGTGGAGAGTGGAATAAACAAAAGAGCTGTAGTGYTGTCCCAGGTAGAAGCTGTCAGTATTACTGCTGGTACTCTGATCTCCTTCCAAGCTCCCAAGCTATGCTGCATCACCTTAGGAGAGGGAAGAGGCAGCAGAACATCTGTTGTATAGTCTTAGTTTTGTAGAGCACTTTGAACAGTCTGGTCAAGCTGAGGCTGAAATGATTGGTGAAAGAGAATTTGCTGCTGGTTTGGCTCAAAGTGGTATATAATTTTGTAGAGGTATAACAGTTTTTTAATTTATCTGCAGGAATGCAGAAGATATTGTGAAATTCAAGTAGAACTACATGTCCATTTTATATCTTATTTGCATCAGTTAGACTCAGGTATTCTGACTGAAAGCTGCTTTCTGAGGTTGGGCACTTGTGAGCATATTTGGCATCAGCCTCCTTCCATCCCTTCCTGTTCAGATATCACATCATAGGTGTTTGTTGACTCAAAACAAGCTTACAACTAAACAGTACAGTTCATGTTACTCATAATTTCTTGGACCTTGGTGAAATTTTCCATTATTTTTTCCGTAGGAGTATATTGGGTATTTTCAATAGTAGTATTAAAAGCAGACAGTCTAAAGGTATTACAGCAATTCTAGACCYCAGTAGAGTTGAAGAAAATAATTTCAGTTACTTGAAGAGAAAGTAGACCTAGGTTTTATAAGAATCTTACAGGAATCCTGGGATCTTTCATCTTTATATGTGCACACATATAATTATAAGTTATGAATATGGAAATGAGCTTTCTAGAGTGCTTTTCCTTTTGTATTGGACTTGGACAGTCCTGTATTCACGGGTAAGATCTCAGAAATGTGATTGTTCATATTTCTGGAAGAGGTTGGTCTCACTGAAATACTCCTTCCCCCATTGGCAATGGGTGTGATGAGCAGGGCCAGGAGGTTCCCACTAAATCCAGGGGTCCAGGGCTGTTAATGGAGCTGGTTGAATTTGACTACAATGTTTTGTTTTCCAGTGGCTGAGGGAGTTCTTTTACAATAATTGTAATCTCTGATTTGTAAAGTAAGATGCATCTTTATTTGTTTTATGCTGATCCATTTTTTGTGCTGGAGTTACAAGTTACTCTTGGGACCAYTATTTAAGTCTTTCCGATAATATTTATCAT
The DNA here is from genome assembly GCF_030028575.1 of Malurus melanocephalus. Classification (NCBI taxonomy): domain Eukaryota; kingdom Metazoa; phylum Chordata; class Aves; order Passeriformes; family Maluridae; genus Malurus; species Malurus melanocephalus. The sequence continues at coordinate 122,683 of NW_026623915.1, read as the reverse complement.
TCCGTGTACTAATGGAAATGGAGAAATTTTACAAATTACTTAAATGCACATTTTTCTGCCATCAGAGGGACCCGGACCTGGGATTGGCAGGACATGATCAGTCAGTGCAGAATGTTAATGTTCCTCCTGTTCACATGCCAGCAGTAACTCTGGCAACCAGCTCCTCACTTGAAAGTGCAGTGGAATCCAGTCACTATGGCCMTTGGCTGCACAACTGATTTGCTGCCAAGGCTTCTGTTTTCTTTGGCACAACAGCAAATGAGAGCACTGGTAAAACGTGGGAGGAAACACCTTCAGTGTTTTTGTTTGTGAAGCAGGTTTGTGCTGCTGAGGAGCTGAGCTGTGGCTAAAAGCTAAAGGCTTGAAATTCGACATTAAAGAAAAAATTAAAAAAAAAAAATTCAGTGACACTACTCAGACCCTGTTGACCTGTGTTGCTTTGGCCTTGTGCCTTGAACCTTTAATTATGACTCTRCTATGGATTGTAAAACTTCCAGGGTTCAGTGTTTCACCCAGAGAGCTGCTCAGCTGAGGCAAGAGAGATTTCTTGAAAAACGGAATACATACAAAGGCTTACCAAAAAATTTCTGGTTTTGAACTTGTACACAAGTCTTAATGTAATTGATTCTACAAATGGGACTATAGGAGTCTGTGTGATGATTTTTTTTTTGGCCTTATGATTGAGAGTAATAATTAATTTCCTAATGAGTTGAAGGAGAGAAGAATAAACTCTCACTTTCTCAAACATGTCTTGTCTTTTAGCTGAGCCTTTTGGTCAAGCTGATTTCCATCTAGTTSTTCTTGGGACATGCAATTTCTTCAAAATGTGGCTTTACTGTCCTCAGCCTTTAAACCCAAGGTTCAGATTGTTTAGCTCTCACTTTGAGAACAAATGCTTGTTTCRGACCCCTATATCACATGTAAAATAGCACAAACTAAATAATCTCAATAATGCTCATCTGTTCTTCTGCAGAGGTCATTATAATTGCTTATTTATTTKTACTTCCTTAACAAACTGTTGGGTCAGATCAGTCTCTGAGCTCTGCAGCTTACTTCTGTTCTATGATGTGCACCCTCAGCACCACAGAAGCTCAAAGTTTCCATTTGTGTTCCTTGTTTCAAAGCCTGAGCTGCTGGGTCTGCAACCCACTTTGGTGTCTCTGAATACTGGGACACTCCTGGCTTAAGTGGAGTGTTGTGGAAAGGCCACCACTGAGCCAGGGATTCTGTCCCTTACAACAGAAAGCCTTGRGCTTTCACTGAGAAACAGAGCTGGRGATGGGYRGAGCCCCAGAGTACTGCAGGGCTGTAGGATTTGGGAGCCTCACACTTGGGGGCTTTGAGCCACAGCTCAGGAAAAAATATTGACCTGTTTATGCAAAGAAAATTCAGCTGATGGGGCACAGTTACCATCTAATCCCTGAACTTTTGAAAGCTGAATTCTCATTACAGTCTTAGAAACTGGCAATTTTGCAAGGTCCCCTATGTTGGCTGACAGGACCCTTGTGTTTTGCGGGACTTTCCAGTAACTGGATTTTCAGCATTCCATGCCAAGCTCAGGTACAGGTGTATTTATTCCTCCAAATACAAACAAAAAATACACCTTGTTTCCTGTTCCATGCCACTGTGATGTTGGCAGTGATGATGGATGAAGACAGGRAAGTTTTTTGCAATCACACATTTATAGTTTTGTGAAGTTTTCCTGCACTTTAGGACTTGCCTCAGCTGTGCACTCCTAAAGATAGCCCTTTAGAGAATTCACCGCCTGATTCCCAGTGCCATACTCAGTGTATTTATTTAACAGGAAAAATGACATGACAGGGTAGCTCCATGAAACTTGTTGCTTCAGCAGAAAGGGTTAACATTTTTTCTGACTTTGGATTTGGGAAGAAAGCTTTGGGCTTTTTTGGTGTCAGAAATATTGCTGGAGTTTGCTGTCTAAGGCTGAAGGTTATGTGTCCAGTGAAGCCCAACACTGAGTTCCTGTTGTGTGCACTGTTACCACCTTGGCCACACTCGTGTCACTAAATGATGATGGAACAAATGAGCCTTTGTTCAACAACCTCACTGGTGCAGGCCTTAAGCACAGGGTCTGGTCTGGGTCACTCGCTGCTTGCACCCATTTTCCTTGTGTGGCCCTGAAGTTCAAYCAGGAGCAGCATTCCCATGATGCTTAATAGTGATGCTTTGGAGCTCTTTCTTCAGCTCAGCACCACACAACAGGGTTTTCCTTTTACATTCCATGCTTGCTTGSCCAAGGATTCAAAGCATTATGGATGTTGGTGGCACACTGGCTTCATACTTTTGCCATGGTTTCTTTTATGGCACAGTTCATCTGTCATGGAATGTCCACGTCACATTCATCTCGTCACCATACTGTCTGAAAGTCTTTCATGTATCCTTCCATATCAAACTATGTGTATTCATTTGGGTAAGAACTATCTGTAAGAGGAAAAKAAGAGCTCAGTATAGTAGAAGGGGATTAAAAAGCTCTTGTCCTCGTGGAAGGTCAGCAGACACCCAGGCCTTTCTCTCCGAAGCGCAAGCCGAGCCCTGGCAATTGGAATGATGTGCAGTGACTTCCTAAGAGACTTGTCCTGAACCTGGCTGTGTTCATATGTTGCTGGGCTGGTGACACTGGGTGCCTGTTTACGGGTGGGAAGGGTGCTGTTTGAAGGGAAATAAACGCAGGATGCAATCCTCGCTCTCTGCTTTTTTTTAATTCTTAATGTGTTAATCCTGAATAATGGCCGGGGATACAGCAAATCTGAATTCAGGGAAGTTGGGGGCTCTGAGCACAGAGGATGACCCYAAGTCCAGCACTTCAGTAAGGCTTGATGTGGCAGCAACAAACCCAAAGCCTGACTTGAGCAGGAGCAGAAAGGGCGGTGGCAGCTCTAAGCAAGGCACTTGGAGGTTTTCATCAGCATGAACAGAGAGGATTCAGGTCTAGCTGARAATGTAGTGCCACTGGCAGTCTTAGAGTGATTTTTGTAGGGAGTTTGATTAATTGGGAGTTCCAAGTTGTCCTTCATTTACATGTATCTGAAATAGCTGATCTGTGGATCCACCTGTTCTGCTCTCCGCATCATCCCTGGGTGGAGGAAGCAGAGGATTTGGCCTTTTGTTAAGAAGGGGGCAGAGGTGGATGGGACAGATCTTGGCACCCAAATACTGTGGAACACCAGCAGGGGCTCTGGGAACTAGSCAGGCTGTGACCAGGGAGGGCCCAGCAGTGCAGACACTTGACCCCAAGCACTGCTGTGACTGTGCCACTCAAGCAATGGAAACTTTTGCGGACTCAAGAGACCTCCCCACTAATTCATAAAATCAATGTAGAGTAAAATCAACTGAGGCAGTCAGTTGATTACCAGGGTTTAGTATTTTTGCAGTTATGTAATAATTACCGGTGCTTAGTCATTCCAGTAGCACCTGTTCATATGCAAAGATCCACCTGGGAAAGTGAGCAGAAACTTTTTAATCTTCTTTGGTTATACTACCAAGCCATGAAGTTACATCACTCCCTTTAATAAACTTTTATATTACACACTTTAATATACTTGTAATTGATTTTAAAAAGCTCTGAAGATGTCTCAGTAGAAGTGTGCTTTACTGGTCATGAATACACAGCTGTTGAGTGACAGCAGTGCACACCAGGATTCCTTTGTGTAAATCTTCATCTCAGCAACTGGAATCTCTTAGACAAATTAAAAACAAAATTAAAACACCCCAAACCCACAGCCCTGGCTAAGACTGACTGTTTTAGATAACTGGTCACTAGTGGAGTTCCCTTGATCCTGTGTCAGTCATGACCATAYCTCTGCTCTTCCACTAGCCCTCTAGTATTTCCTTTTTCTCTAAAAAAAATTTAGTTTCAACCTTAAGGTGAACTAAACCTCATGCAACCATCTTGTTCAGGGCAGTGATGGTTCTTGGGACCTTCCAGGCAAGCTTTTCGTATTCCTGCCCTTTATAACAGCTCATTCTAAGCAGGCAAGCATGGAGCCCAGACAATGTGGTTTGGCTTGTCAGTGATTTGGCCTTTTGCCTTTCATTTGATGCTCAATGAGGTACAGATGGGACACTTTGGAAAAGGGAGTTCCCATCATGGCAGAGAAGAGAAGAGAACAGTGTCCCAGCCAGCCCACAGCCAGCTCAGCAGGCTGCTGTGCCCCGGGGCACAGCACCAGGGCTGCAGGGATGGGTGGTGTCAGGGCTGGCTGCCTGCTGAAGCTCCCACACGCTGCTCCYGCACCCGCTCAGTGCCTGCAGATTTCAGCCAGCTCTGGATGATCCCGGCTTCCAGCCTGCGCACCTCTCTGACGGACGGGGGGTCGGCTGGGTTGTGTCCCCTAGGGAAAGCAGAGCAGTCTTGGTTACTGCACAGTGGGGTTTTGCCTCCTGTGAAGGCAGAGCCTGCAACCTTAAGGACACAGACTACTTGGTTTGTGCTTCACATATATGCCCTGCAAACCAAGCTGCAGTGTCAGGTCCCCAATGCAGTTGTGCAGCAGCCCCAGGCTTGCCCTTTCACTGCTGGCTGCTGCCYGCTCTGCTCTCCAGGCCCTAAGGCTGATGGCTAATGCCAGGAGGCACTGGACTACTTCACTTGACTGATGGATCACTGCAGGCTGTCTCATACTTGTGCCAACCCCTGTGCAAGAACATGATCTAAAAACAGYAGGTGAGCTGAGTGTCAAGTTCTGCACAGCCCAGCATCCCTGGAGGCTGAAAGAAGAAGGGGAAGAAGATCAGTCTTCCACATTGGGCTGCAACAGCCTGGTATCCATCCTCTTTAAGTATTTGCYCTGTGCCAGGCACTGGTGAGGCCACACCTCAAATCCTGAGGTCAGTTTTGGGTCCCTCTTGACAAATAAGACATGAAGGGCTGGAACATAATCAGAGAAGGGAATGGAGCTGGGGAAGAGTCCAGCACCAGGAGTGGCTGAGGGAGCTGGGGGGGCTCAGCCTGGAGAAAGGGAGTCTTAGGGGGGACCATCTTGCTCTCTAGAACACCCTGATGGGAGGTGGTGGCCAGGTGGGGGTCAGGCTCTGGCTCCCAGGTAATGGGACAGGATGAGAGGAAACAGCCTCAAGTTGAACCAGGAGTATTTAGACTAGATATTAGAGATAATATTTTCATGGAAAGGGTGGGAACAGACTGCCCAGGGAAGTGTTGAATTCACCATCCCTAGAAGCATTCAAAAAACTTACAGATATGGCTCTTGAGGACATGGTTTAGTGGTGAACATGGTGGTGGTGTTGGGTTGATGGTTRGACTTAATGATCTTAGAGGTTTTTTCCAACCTCAATAACTTTATGAATCTGTGATTATAAAGTATCTCCTGGTTGTTTGGACTGTGGCTTGCTGAGATCAAACACCCAGGGCATCAGGACTCTGCCGGCCAAAGGAGAACTTGGTACGTACCGGAGATCAAGGTGATGGGCACCTCCTTTAATGGTCAGGGCAATCAGTGAAGGACTGAGACTGCTGTTTATCTGTGAGGAGAAGGAACAAAGACCAACTGTCAGCAAGTTACTGGGAAGAACTGGAGATGAATTCTAAAAACTGGAACATGATCTGGGCAAAACTGAGAAAAAGCATGAGAAGACATCCTTGGTATTGCTGGTATCCACAGTCCTATAAACAATCCTAATGAGCCAGATCACCTACCCCAAATGAAGGGAATGTTTTCCCTGAGATGGGAACTTTCAGCTGATTCCAACACAGGAAGTTAGTGTCCTCTGGGCCCATGCACCCTAAGCAGCCGGTTCCTCCTGCAGCTGGCATTCTAAGCCAGACTAAAACAAAGAGCTCCTGTATTTAATCAGGAGCTCAGCTAACTCAAAATCCAGTCCTGGGTCATTTTTGTTTTTAAATTTTGAACTGGACACTGACAGCACTCTGAAGTTTTGTTGAATCTAAGCCAAAACATATCCTGGTTTGAGTTGCTGCTCATAGTGCCTGCCTGGTCTCACCAAGGATGCTGCRACTGCAGAGAGCCAGGAGCAGCTGSCTGGCAGCMCTGAGACCATGTGTRGGCACAGAAACACCAGGTTGTGGTTCAGACCCTGGGTATAGGGTAAGGAAGGTCCTGCTGTCTGTGCTAATGAAGCCACATTTGTTTCATCAGTATTCCTGGCTGATGGACACTACTCTGTGTGTCCATCATTAGTGTCCCAAGATTCCTCAGTGGTTCTCTATGGAACAGCTGCTCACAGAAAGTCAGGCTAAAACTGAATCACCAGTGCTGCAAGGGAGGGGGAGTAGTATGTCACCTGCAAAGGCTGCTCTGTGCTCAGGGTGCAGGAATGCACATGCTTACCCCACCTCCAGCCCATGGGTCCAAGTCTCCATTTGAAAAAATGATGTTGCTTGCACTTTTCAGGTCTGAAATTCAGAGAGTGCATAATTAAGAGGTCTCCCTCCTACCTAGTTATCCAAAATGCATTTGACTACTGCAGCAAACATGGCCAAGAATAGAAAACATTGAAGAATGGAACAAATTAATGATAGTTTTTACATTTTCCTCTTCTGTCCCAAAGAGATACAGAAAGGTCTGTTTGGCTCAAGTCAGCATATGKCTGTGACTTTCTGTCAGGACTCATTAATGTGCTGTGCCTGTCCTGATAGGGCTTAGCTGGGCAGAGGGAAAYAGGCAGACAGCTACAGGGTAACACAAAGGGACAAGCAATCAGCACWACTCACCTTCTCCCCAAAAGTTTGTCTGCAGCCAATGCACGCGTGGTCTCACACGCCACTTGTTCCAACAGTACTGCTCACGCATGGCCTCTGTGAAGGGCATCTCGGGGAACATGTCYGTCACATTGTTACTGTTAAATGTTAAGTTGATCTCGGTGCAAACCTAAGAGAAGCACGAGAGCTGTCATGGGGCAGGGACATAGCCAGGGCTGAAACCTGTTCTGTGTCTCCAGCCCCATACCTGGTAGTCCCAAGCCTCTGCGTCTGAGCCGATGCCGCAGCCCGTGGGGTCAGCACAGGACTGGTACAGCTGATATATGTCATAACACTGTACTGAGCCAGAGGAGTTGTAGAACACCCCTGCCAGGTGAGAGCACAGCACAAAACCAGTCAGTAACTGCTGTCTCACCCACCACCTCCCACATGAACTTGATGGTCAAAACCAAGCCAARGTCTGAGTGAGTGTACAAGGATGGGACAGAGCTCACAGAGCCTGTAACTGTGTGAGGTTACAATCCAGCTTTACAGCAAAATTTTCACATAGTTTCAAGTCTGGCTACAGAATACTCTTTGTCTCTGCTGCATTCATGGGGAGGAAGGGAATTCCATGTGCTCTCCATTGTCTCTCCTCCTGCCAAAAGCCAAGTAAGTGGCTTACTAGTCCTTGGGAGAGCCCAGGCCCCTAATCCCCCATGTACCCAGGAGAAGGCTGTGCACAGGGTGCTGGTTGAATACTTCAAATGGAATAGGACACAACTGCTTAGACCTTCCCACTCCCACCCTGAAAGGAGCTGCATCTGAACTGATCAAATTTAAATCAGAGTGCCAAAGGTGGCTTGTCACAGAGGGGGTTTTGTTTGACTGTTGCTCAAGAAGGAAAGGATGGCGTGTGCAGGCTTGCCCAGTGAGAGGATTTGAGCAGGTGACAGCCCCAGGAATGTGCTACTTTCTGTGCAGATGGTCAATTATGGATAGCAAGGAGGAGGAACACAGCTACACTGGTGGCTGTCCTGTGTCACAGCCCACAAGCAAAACTCACAAACACTGTGAGTTTCTGCATTAACCAGCACCATCAGCTCCACTTGCAAACAGCCCCAGGCAGCTCCGCCTGGCACCTGGGGCTCTGTGGCCACAAAGTCTCAGAGGCTGCTGAAGAAGAGCTGGGTGCTGCCTTTCAGGGGCTCTGCAGGGTGGGCAGCACAGCCCCTGCCCCCTGGCTGGTTTAGCTGGAGAAGGCTGCCCAGGAGATGCACTGAGGACTGCTCCAGGGCTCTGCACTGTGCACAGCAATGCTGCTTGGCTCACAGACCAGCAGAGCAAGGCTCATGTCGGACACCTRCCTGCCAAAACTCCTGGAAGGACTCAGCAGCCCTTGCTCACAGAGGTGCTGTGTGATGTGACTCTGGAGGCAGAAGAGGTTTGCTTTCCRGCCCGTAAGATCATTTTGGCTTCAGCAACATCCTCTTTGTTGGCCAGTTGATGGGAGCAGGGAGCTCAGATGGTAACATCCAGCTGAAAGCCATCAGTGCTGCTGGGCTGAGGAATGTTTTCAACTTCATCTACTCCGAGAGATTCAACCCCTCTCTATATCTACAGAATACTGAGGAGACTTTCAAAGCCACACAAACCCTCCTGGTGCAGGAGGTGATCAAGCTCTGCTTTCACTTTCTGGATGGGTGCTTGAACTGTGAGAACTGCTTGGATATTCTGAGTATCACCAAGAAACTCGGCCCAAATGAGCTGAGACAGGAAGCCACATGCTATGTGGGACAGCATTACAAACAGATCCTGGCTAATCCTCAATGCTGGAAAGTCCTGGACCAAGAAACCCGTTGTGAAATTTTGGACAGGATGAACACTGAGGGCTGCAGTGGCTCTGAAAGTGTTCAGAGCCATTGTGTGCTGGCTGCAGCACAACCAAAGACACAGCACAGAGTTTACAGTGCAAAAGACTCTCTCATGCCTTTACAGGATCTGCAGAGATATATCCAGGAAATGCCTATTGTGAGGCTGGACTCAGGCTGCTGCAAGTACCTGCGAGGAGCCTCTGGAACACCACTCAGCTGTATGCTCAGCCAGTCCTGCAGATCCAGAACACAAGTCTCCACTCTGGTTCCATTGCGCTATTTGTCACTCATGGCAGCATTGCCAACAACTGCGTGTGCAGGGAGATGTGGGCTGCAGACCTGAACTGCAGCACCAGCACAAGTTTAGGGATCTCTGTATGCCAGTGTACAACCACTGTGTCACCACCATCAACRGTTTCCTCTTTGTCATTGGGGGACAGTACAAATTTGATCTCATGGGAAAGCAGCCATCAAATGAGGCAAGATAGAAGAAACTTTTAGCCTTGGAAAAATGTCTAGGTGGCAAAGAGAGGGAGTCATTCTTCTTGCCCCCCACAGATCTCCCACTCCTCTCTCTTAGTGCTCTGTGCAGTACTGAAAGCCCTTGGGAAGACAGATTCCAAATTGTCTGGGAAGCAGTCAGGTCCTGCCCTGGTCTYACCTTGCTCCCTTTGCAAACTGTCATCCTAATCTGTACACAGTATCATAGCACATTTCATGTTTGGCCAGGTCCACATCAGTCCACATCAGTCAGTCAAGCAGCCYCATGGAATGCTTCCTTCAGTGAATGTGCACTGAGTCTGTGACTGCTGGAGTCAGAGTATGGGTAAACATGTAGAAAAAGAACTAAGTATCTCAGAAGCCCAAATTTCATGGACAGATAATAGACTATGGGGCTGCAATGCTTGAGAAACATGGCAAGAATAAGCTGGGAAAGGTGAGAGAATGAACCTATCGACCACTGTGAGACATCCCAACAGACAAAATCAACAAGGGCAAAACATCCCAGATGTAGAGTCATACCAGCTCCCCCGATACAGCAATGTGACAGCAATACTGATAGGTGCTTCTAGAACACATCGTGACACAGAAAAGATCAAACTGATAATRTTAACTCACCAACAAGAGCAGCCAAGCCTTCAACTGGGTCTTTGTGGGCAATCATTTGTTCACAGCTGACCTGGGTGAGACACATTACAGGCAAACAGCAAACASAACAGTTACCAGTTGCTTTGTGGAAGGGCTAAGCTGGAAGATTCAGTAAAATTATCATTTACACATTTTATGGTTTAGCAGCTYTCCTAATGGCCTAATGCAACTGGACTTGAAGTTTTTATCTTCCTCCCTTGTAGTGACAAAATACTTAGAAGCAAGRAGACAGGACAAGGGCAGATAGTTCCTTCACCAAGTTAGGGTGCTGTGGAGGGGCCACAGTGATACAAAACAGTTCCTTGTACAATCAGAATATTTTAATGCCCTTTTCAGGGAGTGCAGGGGAATGTGCAGAGTAATTATTTCCTTTTTAAAGGTCATTAAACAAACCCTAGAAGGGAACTGGGTGCCCAGTGCAGCCAGAGGCAGCATCTCCAGTCCCAGTGCAGTGGAGCCTGCGTGATCTCTTGCACAGTGTGCTCCAGGTAGAACTAGAACCCTAAATGCCACAAAGCCAGAGGCAAATGAAGTCCCACAGAGCTTGACAACACAACAGAAGACAGCAAGAATTGCAGTAGCCCTATGTGATCTGGAATCAAAGCTGGTATCTTTCAMAAGCAGCTCGTGTCTTAGAGGCAAACCCCTCAGAACTTGGCCCTTTTCCCACACTTTGCCATCTATGATTCTCTTGAAAGTTCACAGGTTTCCCRGTCCCCATAGCAGAGGTTTTTGTCTGCATTATACCTGAGGTATGTCAGCTTCCTGGGAAACACTTATGTCCCAGTTTTGCTCGGTCCAGTTTTTGGTGGTGGGRGGATGGGACCAAGAAACCACAAAGATGGYTCCTGTGAGAAAGTTCTGGAAGCTTTCTCCTTCTTCTCCAGCAAAAGGAGCCCTGCCCCCTGTRTTTTAGARCCAATCCATTRTGGCTCTGAGGTTGATGGACAGGCTGCTSRTCARGCCTGGGCCAATTGCACAGGTTGGTTACACCTCTGTGATGACRCATGATCTTGTACTTAAGAAGAATTCAAAACAAGATATTTTGTGACAGCCGTTAGTTTTTAGGTTGTTAGCATAATCCCCTACACTGGGGGAGGACAGAGGAGGAGGGTGAAGAGATGTGAGAAAAAAAAGGAGACACAAGGTCAAAGAGAGTCAAAGGAGAAGAAAGATGCTGTTGCTGTGGTGCTYGAACATGGAGAAAACAAGCTGTTCTCTATATGACTATTTTTTCAGTGGGAGACCTGTATAGAAAAGAGAGGCCCTGCACGAGATAAAAAAAAACTGGCCTCGAGGACTGGACTGATCATAAGCCAAAAAGGGGGAAGAGGTGGCCCCCACATCTGAAGCAAGTAGATGCTTAGAAGAAACTGTGTTCTGCGAGGAGATTTGAGACCKTGGCCTTGCCCTCAGAATGAAGCATGCCAGTCTTGGAGGACTGTTTCCCTTTCTCCCACAAGGTAAAGAAAAGAATCCCATGCCACCAGCAGTTATACACTGACTGTTTCTTGGGAAAAGAACTTCCACAGCTTGGAGCTGTAAGAACTCTTTTCCTATGATGCTGGACGACAACTGTAATGAGTAGTCTGATCTATGTAAAAATTTCATCCCTGCCCCCCTTATTCATGGGAAGGCATGGAGGGGTGGGGAGGAGTGACTTGGGAGAGACAGGTTCCCAGAAAGAGCAACAGGTGTCTTAAAATGTCCGTATTTTTTTTCTTCTCCTTGTAAATTTTTCCCTATCTCTGCTCCCCTCCCTGGAGCGGTAGTATTCTTAGTAGTCCTTAGTAATAAATCTATTTTGCAACTTAAGTTTTTTTGATCTTGTCTGGCCATTTCTGGAGCATACATGTATCTTTCTCTCAATTATGTTATCTTATCTAAAAGCCATAAATTTTGGTGTTAATTTGGCTTCTGCTCTCCCCTTTGCCTCTGCAGTGGTGTGGGGGGAATGTCGTGGGTGCTTTGGCTTTTGGCTAAAGTTCAAACCACGACAACTTAGAAAAGAGACTGATTTTTATACCTCCATCCTTACCCACCAAGAAAAACATATCTCTGACATCATGTTGATATGGGTTACAACAAAACTACTTTTTTCTTTTTTTAAAGTTACAAGTTTTTAGTGTTTAAAAGCTGAAGTCAACAAGTTTGTACAGGTCTTTGTATCTTAGATAAAGGCTGAGCAGGGTAGCAGTGACTCCAGCAAACCTCACATCAGTGCATTTCAAACACAGCAGTCAACATCTTAGAGAAGTTTAAATTGTGTAGATTTACTGTCAGACTGGAAGGGCTGCAACATCCACCACTACTGCCTTGTCACCATCACCAATGGTGTGTGACCTAAGCTCCAGTCACCCACTCACACTCACACTCACATCCTCACCTTCACTGGATTGGCGGGGAGGTGACCCATGAAGTCGGTTTTGTATGGATAGTCCATCATGGCCATCATGGTGAAGGCATTTCTAGCAAATCCAAACAGCTGGTAAACATCCTCCTTGTTAGAGATCTTATTGCATGTGGCCATTTTTCTGCTGATCTCATCATAGGCTACAGAAGAAAGGAAAATAAAAGATACAAACTTCAACAGAGTAAAGTAACACCAAGCTTCAGTTTCTTGTTTCACTCAGAAGTGAGAAGATGCTGTAACATAAGATGAAGTTTTTAGTGGAAAGGACACATTACATCTAAATTTACACATGTGAACAGAATGCTCAGGCACAGCCTCTCTGTGCAGTGTCACAACCTTGTGTGGCCCACAGCCCACGCTCTGTCCCTCATGGAGCCACTGAYASCTCCCTGGGGAGYCTGGAGGAATCAGCACCTGCTGGCMCAGTGAGCAGAGCAGCCTGTCTTTGCCAGTGCCCTGATGGCTGCTCCTGCTCACACCCACAGACCCCTTCCCTGACAGGGCTGCTGTGTCTCACAGGGCAAACTCCCCAGGCAAGCTCTCATGCAAGGAGAGCAAGGTATAGCATAGAGGACCCAGTGAGGTTTAAAAGCAGGAAAAAACGTCAGGGGGAAAAAACAACTAAAAAAAAAATTAAAATAAAGAAAACAGAAAAACCCAACCACAAACAAACAAACATACCCCCAACAATTCCAACCAAACCCCCCCCCCCCCACCAACAACAACAAAAAAAAAAAAAAAAAAAAAAAAGAACTTCTTGGGAAGAGGGTGCATCTGCAGTAAGAACTGTCCAGTGAGAACAGTCCTCACATCTATCCATGAAGACATGCCTTCAAGTGGGATGAGAAGGACAGCTGGAGTCAGCTGGAGTATTTGAAGATATTCCTTCAAGATGTACTCACTCCCTTCATTTTCATCTTCCACATTTTGGAGTCAGAGTTCGTCCCCCATCCTGCTCTACAAGCTGACCACTAGAGCATGACTGTTTTTGCTTGGAAACCCACAGCCAGGGACCTGATTTTGGATACACACTTGAGGGCCTAAGCCTTAAATATGATCACCTTACCCTCAGCTGCAGGAAGCATGGCACAAGGCAGAGCTGGAAGAACTTAACTAATCAGCTGGAAGAACTTAACTAACTAACATTAACATTCTTCCTGCTGTGACCCAAAGCTAAAATGGCATTTTGATCCCTGGTTTCCTCTGACAGTTCCAGAACAGCAGCAGCACCTGGGAGACATACAGTTCCTGACCACAGCACCATAGACCAAGGCTCAAACAGAGGCACCACATCTGTCCCAACACCATGCACAGCTTCCAGGAGATGTTGCATCAGCCCAAGGCATCTGGCCCAGCCTACTTAGGAGCCATTGCAGAGGTCTCCAGTCTGTCCTAACTGTCCACGACTGGAGATGGAAGGGACTTGRATAATTGCTTCAGGACCTAGACTGCCCTCCACATATTTCTCTGATCTGTCCAGTGAGCTGAGCTGTCATACYAATCAGAACAGCTCTTAATGGTGTGGATATTGAGGACAAGTATTTGGTGAAATGTGGCTTTACTAGCATAAAATACTGGTGGTTTTCTGCAAGCAGTTTTGCAGAAAAAATAGTTTCATTAACACTGTGCAAAGCTCCCCAGAGCTGCTTATGTTTTAGTGTTGGTTACAAATGTTAATGCTAACTGAAACTTAATTAAAAAAAATCTATTGTGTAAGCAGAAAGAGGAAGCCATGTGGGCATCAATTTATCTGAACAACTAGCTGAGGTAAAGCTGTATCAACTTTTTCCCCGTGGCTGGGAATGCTGGCTGCCCTTGGGAGCCATCTGCAAGGCTCTCTTCTTACCTCCACTCAGGCACAGGTCCTTGATCTGCTGGAAGGCTTYACGGACAGCTGTGACACAGCCTAGGCTGGACTTCTGAAAATCCTGAAAGGACAGAAGAAATACGAGATGACAATTTCCTAGAGGAGATACYTGAAAAGTCTGCAACAGAAAGATCTGCCAGAAGGACCAGAAGATGACAGGGGTTACTGGCCCACTGGTCAGCACTGCACTTCTAGGACCAGTAACACCAGAGCTTCTGCCTTGTCCTTCAGACCATCAGCATGTCCATGCAGAAGGCAATGCTCTGCACAGCTCAGGCCAAGCAGCAGCTGTGTCACCAGTCAGACAGGACACCCTGCACTTCCTGGAGCATCAGGCTGGACATGAAGCAKCAAGAGAATATGAAGCATGCCTCAGCCTGGGGAGAGTGGGCCAGGCTGCAAGGGCCAGAGSGGTTTTGTTGTTGCTTTTAAACACAGAGCAGAGTCCTTGAAACTGCACATTGTGAGAAGGAGACATGGGAGAAGTCAGTTATGCATTGGGAGTACAGAACCAAGATCTGCTTTTCTTCTTAAGCCTGCTCGTGACCTGCCAAATGACCATGTCCTTTTTCTTGGGAAAACTATTACTGATCCCAAAAAAGCACTTTAAGTTAAGTTTGAAGAACTGTGGCTGGTTATGGTGGACCAAGTTGTTTCTGTGATTGAAKGCTCTAGGAACTCAAGCTCCTTTTCCTCTCTCAAGTTGTAAGGCAGATTTAGATCTGCTGGCAACTAGTGTTTTGTAAGAATTATTAGGGCTCTTCTGAGATCCCTTTACCCTGCTAGAGCAGGGTAAGTAACCACAAATCACTAGCTAGGCATTTTTCTTATAAAGACCCAGTCTCAACTGAAAAATAGATTTGGGATCTTTCTTTTCTTCCTAATTCAACCTTTGTCTGATAATTATGCTTAAAGAAATCATTGTGGGCGTTTCCACAGTTTACCTGGGCAACMCTTTTAGGAGTTCCAAATGTCCTTCTGGATGTGCTTATTGATCTTCACTTACAAATGGCTCTAACTAGAGCTTGGGGATAGTTTGGCCTGGGACAGAGGAGCAGATCTGTCTGGTTGCTACGATGGCTGAGCTCCCCTCTAGGCACTGCTGGGGTGCTGCCACGCACTGCCTGGCACAAGAACCCATTTAAGATCACCCCCAGTCCCTCACAGACTAGAAACAGCTGGGCTTAGCAGAGGCAGGAGGAAYTGCAGCCATTCTGAGGAAAGCTGYTCYSCTSCAGGCTTCCAGCTTTACTCTTKACTCACACCCGATTCAGATTTGTCMTGWGAGCYGATGGCCTCAGCAGCTGCTGCAWCAGTAACCTCAGGGGAAGCWGCAGGGGTGTATGTGCAGCTCTCACACCATGGGTTTTGCTAGCTGCAGGCAGTTGGCATATATAACCTTGAATGCAAAATCAGTTTGCTGCCCTTAGGCCACCTTYCCTGTGAGCTGGAGGCTCATGAAGTGAGCTGAAAATGTTCAGTACAGGCCACAGAGAAAGCTGCTTTGAGACAATGCACTGACTCCCAGMGAGGGACAGAGGGAAGGGAGAGCTTCCACAGTGACTTGTGAAAGGTTTGTGCTGTCATTAGGATTAACAGCTCTCATGGGTGCTCTCAGCAAGAAGAGCAATTCAGACTTCAGATGCATAAATTGCAAGTTAGAACAACCTCCACACTGAAGGTGTTAGGGAGTACTTTGAAACCATATAGTGCTTGATWAAGAGCTCAGCCCAGAGCTTGGCTTACTGCTGCAGAGAAAGCAGATTTTTAAATTACTTGGAAAGTTTTTTCACGTGAAAAAGTTAAAGCCCTAAGTTTGAGGGTGTGCAATGACTCACAGCATATTCATAGATGAAGCAAGACAGGGCTAGTGAAAGGAACTTAGCTTCAACCAAGGAAGAATTCCCACTTCACAGCCTGTTAGTTGACCAAATTAGGAGGAATAAGATGAATAAACCTTTGCAAACAGATTAAGTGAATCTGATTGAGATAGGGCCAGGGGCTTATATACAAGGAAGTAATGATAGAAACTATCAGTTCTAGAAAATGTTACTAATTGACATAGACTGCTGCTCAGCCAAGGCCTGTTAAATTCCTGAACCCAGAGAAAAAGAAAAAAGACTTAATAAAATTATGAACAGTGTTTTGCTATGTAAAAGAAAAAAAGGTGCGTGTGCATAGTAGAGGGGGACATAGAGTAGGTGATTSAAGAAGTCTGTACCTTCCAAGTATCTCTGCCAATGGGGAAAGGAAAAGGGGTGATGTGGCTGGAAACCTAGGATAAAAAGGAGGCTGTGTCCCCCAAGACCACGAGAAATGCCCATGGTCTCTCCCTTTATTTGAATATAGTTACAGAAATACTCTGTCTCCTTTTTGGACATAAACCTCTGGTGCTGTGAATTTTTCCACACAAATATGGGCTTGTCTGGGATCCTTCCACCGTCTGGAGGCAGCAGGAGCTGAAGGCACACCTCACCCAGTTTTGGTGATCAGCTCCYCTTGGTGCAGCCACATCGGGCSATTGATTGGGTTCCCCAGACTGTCCAGGAGACAGATGAGTGSCARACCAGGGGGGTCCATGAAGAGTCTGCAGGGAAGGACCWCTGAAAATCTCTGTGGTGAGTACAGTGGGATCTTCGGGGARTAAACCTGAGAGTGCACCCGCCTTTGCTCCCAGTGACTCCATGACTGSCAGAGAAWCWGTCTTTTCCACCAGAGGAGTTGGAGAYARTTAAAAGTASTGGGGCAGAGGAAAGAGAGGATAATTGGTTTACAAGGGATGGCAAATAATGGATACCAAGAGCTTTAGCCCAACAAATATTAAAAGAACCCCATGAAGGGAGTCATTGGGGTCCTGAGACTTGGCAAAGGCCTTCCTCAAGATGTATATTGCTGTAGGTCTTTTTAATCTGGCAAAACGAGCTGTTGAAGGCTGCTTGGTTTGTATTAAAGTCAATAGCCAGTTACRAAGAAACTTGTCAGGGGAAAGAGGCCTTGGGCTCTATGTCCCTTCCAACGATGCCAGGTGGATTTCATGAAATGCCCCAAGCGGGAAGATTCTTAAGTATCTTCATGTAATAGCATGTCAGCTAACAGGGTGGCCAGAAGCATTTCCAAGTGCTTCAGCAACTTCTAGGTCAATTATTGCAGTATTTTTGGAACAAATAGCTCCAAGATATGGGATTGTGGAAGTAACAGACTCAAATAGYGGAACTCATTTTTCAGGAAAGATCYTTCAAGGGGTTATGGCTGTTTTAGGAATACAATGGAACCTCCATACCCACAGCACTCCCATAGCTCAGGCTGAATAGAAAAAAAATAATAGAGAAATAAAGAAACACCTTTGGAAGCTGCTGATAGAAACCAAGATGCTATGGGTATGACTTCTGCCATTAGCTTTGGCAAGAATGAGGGCCAGACCCAGAAGAGATATTCAATTATCTCCCTTTCAATTGAAGTTTGGAATTACCCTGGTAATTCTCATCCTAGTAGGAGAGTGGAAATTAGTGATGCATATTTAAAACAATATGTGGCCAGGATACTGTCTGTAATGAAATCCCTTCTACAGGAAGCCCAGCTGGCACAGACCCTACCTTTGGATTTTGCTGTTCATAACATCCGACCAGCAAACTAAGTCCTAATTAAGGAGTGGAAAGAAGCACCACTGGTGGCAAAGTGGCATGGACTTTCCAAGTATTACTGACCACAGAAACAGCCATCAGGATAGCTGAATACAGGTGGACCCATCATGCTTGGGTTAAGGTCTCTGAAGGCTCCAAGATTTGGACAGCTCAGCTGGAGGAGAAGGATGGAAGGCCATGACTGACACTCTGCAGGAGCAGACTGGAGCAGTAGCCAGTGCATCGACATCGAGGGAAGCCCATGTGCCTACCCACAGACTGTCTGCTGAAATMATCTATAATGGGCATCCCTCCTCTGGGGTCTCCAGTCACTGGGGGGCTAATACTTGCTGTCAATGTTTTATATTAAGTGGTTTATGTGCCTTCACTGATGCCTGATGATTTTTGCTTTTCTTTTTTACGCTTTCTCTCTCCTCTATGCATCCGCCTGTACCCCTTAGCCCACATATTTGTAATTCCTGTAGCCTGATATTCCAGCTTAATTTAGGAGTTCTGCTAGAAAGAGAGACCAAACATCCTCAGGAAGGRGTCAGCRTGCCCTGTGCTATCTTAAACCCGAGGCTCCAGCCTTGGGTGAAGCCTTCTGTCCAGAACGTCCTGTGTAAACTGGGCTCTGGCCTCATCTGGGGKGGTTCATTAGAATAGGGGGACATTACTGCATTTGTGAAGTTTCTTATTGGGGAATCCTAGATAGATATGCTAATTCCTGAAACCTATAAAACTTGTACCCGTGCTGTACACGGGKGTGCATTCTGCCATCAAGTTGTGCACCTGGGATCCCAAATACCGAGGTAAAACCCTTTTTATCCCCTTAACCGTGTCTGTGCCATTATTAAAAACAGGCCTTTCAAGGCAACACACTTTCCACAGGTGGTGCAGAGAACAATATAAAAATTACACTGGGTAATTAGATTACACCATTAGAATGTTTTTCATAATATTAAAAATCCTACTTTTATATTGTCAGTTAGGTGGGAGCTGGGGTGGGAAAACAATTTTCAGTCTTAGGAGAAGAACTAGCAAAAACCTTTAACCATAACAATTGTGGGGTCAGAAGGGCCAGAAGGACTTTAAGACTGGCCCTGGGTGGCCAGCCCAGTCAAACCTAAATGATGGGTTAGCACACTAAATCRGACAGGATTTTGGCAACTTCATTTTTCCATAAAAGGCATTTTTTGCCAAAGCAGGAGAGGGGATGTATGTATGTGTGTGAAAAAGCCTGTATGACAGACTTTAGGTTTAGACTGTTGGACACCCAATTGCCTTCCTTATGATTGTTACAAATATCAAGGCAGATGGAATCAAACGAATGTTAAGTTCACTAATGGTAGCTGGGTAAAGTGCTCCTATCACACTGATCAGAAGGATTTTGAAGACTGTAAAACAGTGGGAAGGGACCTAAAACAGTGAGGAAAACCTAAAAAAAAATAGGTTTTTTTTGACCACCTGTTTTTAAGCTGCCYCTGAGACAATTCCRCAAGTAGAACACACAYGTTGTCTGTGACTATCAGTRGAAGYSGTGACATCWGARCRGAACTCAAACCCTTTTCACTGAGTTCTGGTCCAAATCCAACAATAATAGCTTGGGTATATAACTATAGGTAGAAACCTCACGTGGGAGGTTGGAAATACAGATATTGTGACTCTTATGGTAGGGCAGCTATTGTTGGAGGACCATTAGGTCCAGGAAACAAGCTGCATTTTGWCCCACCAATTGATGACAAAGGGTAGGAAAGCCCCTTTGCTAACACAACATGGGCCTTGAAAGGACAWCATTGGATTTGTGGCCAACATGCTTATTACAGGTTACCTCTGAACTGGTCAAGGATATGTTATATAGGGTAGATTAGACTGTTGTTCTTTTGCTACCACAAATTCAGGGAAATCAGCTGGGAATCAAAGCATAGGATGATTTAATCAGAGAAAACTAATCAACTGATGCATCCCTGGCTGGAGGGAGTGCCCAAAAATGGGGAAAAGATGAATGGCCACCAGCACAAATCATACAACACAATGGAGCAGCCACTTGGAATYCTAATGAATTAATWTCAGATGCTACAGAACCCATCTATAATTTGAATGGGATAATTAGGTTACAAGCTGTCTGAAATTATAACYAAYCAGACAGCTCCAGCTCTTGACCTTCTTGCTGATCAATCCACTCAAATAAGGAATRTGATATTTCACCATCGGATGGTATCTGATTACCTATTAGCAGAAGAAGRAGGAGTTTTTGGAAAATTAAATTACTCAAGCTGCTGTTTGCAAATAGATGACAATGGAAAAGAGGTAACACAGACAGCAAAGGAAATAAAGTTTAGCTCATGTATCAGCCCAGACATGGAAAAGATGGGAATGGGATATGTTTTCATGGTTATCTGGTGGACTATAGGTTAAACAAATGCTATTTCTCCTCATACATGCTATAGCAATTCTATTCTTTTTACCATAKGTGATACCTTGCTTAGTGCAGTCAATGCAGCAGGTGATCAAGGGGATGCAGGTGGTAGCCAGGCCTCCTGATCCAGAAATGGCTRGAGGACAGAAAATKATGTCACTGCAAATAATCACAAAACCAAAGAAGATCCAGGAAGAAAAGATTAAATCAATGAAAATTAAAGTTTGCAAAGAAAATTATTGAGAAAATGAAGAGACTAGGAGTTGAAAGGAATAAGATGAATGTGCCTTTACAAACAGACCATGTGAATCTGCTTCTAGATAGGGCCAGGGACTTAGGGAAGTAATGGAAGAAACCGTCAGTTCTAGAAAATGTTGTTACTCAACACTGAGTAATGTTATTACTCAACACTCAAGACTGTTGTTCAGCCAAAGCCATGTTAAATTCCTAAACCTAGAGAAAAAACCAAAGACTTTATAGAATTATATACAGAGTTCTGTTACATAAAACAAAAAAAAAAGGGGGGGGGGAGTGGCATGTGCATAGTTGAGGGGGACATAGAGTAGGTGATTCAGGAAGTCTGTGCCTTCCGAGTATCTCAGCCAACAGGGAAAGGAAGAGGGTGATGTGTCTAGAAAATTAGGACAAAAAGGGGGCTGTTGCCACCCCCAACAATTTGAGACACCTCATGGGAAATACCCCATGGCCTCTCCCTCTATTAAAATAAAATTACAGGACTYCTCTGTCTCCATTTTGGACAGAAACCTCTGGTGTTGTGAATTTTTCCACACAAAATGTTAGTATATTTTTTGTTTTAAAAGTTAYAACTCTAAGACAAGATGTCTATTATTCTTTTTTACACTTAGGAGTTTCAAGTGTGTTTATTTTCATGTAACAGTCTCTTCTTTATACTTACTGGTAAAGCTATCTGTTATATAAGTCTCTGCACAGAAACAAGTTGCTCATGTATGCAAATAAGAGCAAAAAGACCAGGAGCTGCGTACACAGGTGTGGTCTTTGAAGTGGAAAATCAYAGCAAAGTAAGACAAGAATGACAAGAATATGTCAACAAAGATAATTCACCTCCARACTAGAGGGATGGGGGAGAAGAATGCTAAGGTGGCCCAAAGGTAACCTATGACTAAGTAGCAAAGTAAAAATCACCCCTGAAGCATCTTACATGCTAATGTCAAGCACCTTGGTATAGTGAGGATGGCACTGATTGAAGCATGTGCAGAGAAGCACTGGTTATGTTGACCAGTGAACAAGTTCTGTGCAACTTCTTTGTTGTAACTTGTATAAAAGCCTGCAAACTCCCCAAAGCTTAATGAATTATAGCCTAGCCCTAATTCTGGGCAGAAGAACATGAAAGGTCTCAGTTCTGTGTGCTCATTGGTCCTGCACTGGGTACAGACCTCAGCCCCAACTGAGGGACAACAAATGTAATCCATACAAAGCCATCTGTGTCACCCAGATCTAGAAATTCATGTCAAAAGAGAGGCAGAACAAGCACCAACACAAGATTTCAGTRCTGCCAGGTAGTAAACTTCTTTCCTTGTAAGCTAAATGTAAGTCAGTTCTAACACCACCTTTTCAYAGCTTTAAACTGAAAAAGCCACATTTAAATTTTAAGTGATCCCAGGACATCTTGCACATTTTTGGCTAGTGAAATGAAGATTTCCAAGTTCTTCATTAAATGCAATCACCTTGGACTAAGGAGATGCTGTGACTCATTGGTACCAGTGCAAAATACAGCATTTTGGGAGAGGATTTGAAAAATAAATTATACCAAAGGGGTTCAGCCAGGCACAAAGGAAAAATTTCAGGCTGTAATATGGTCAAGCCACTAGAAATAGGAAAGTGAATTCTTAGAGGTACGAAAGGTACAGTCATGGAGTTGTGCTGCTTGGAGCACCACCTTTGTACACTGAGCTGCCCCAGCTAAGGCAGTGCTAAGCCTTCCTGCAGCTGCTGTTTTTTCTTCCAGGTTATCATTTAAATTGCACTCCCTGCTTAGCAATGATGCTGTRAAGACAGATGTGTATTTAAACACCTGGAAAAGGAAAAAGAAACAGCATTCCTAAAGGAAGAAAATACTGCTCCTGAAAAGAGATGTTACTTACTGCTGTGACATCTCTGAAGAACTGGGTGGGGTCTCCAAGGCCAGCCACAGACAACAGAGGAGCACTGGCAGCTAAYGCTCCAGCCACAATGTTTGGGTATTTCATCCTCAGGTAAGCACTCAGCATTCCTCCATAGCTGCCAAGGAGACACAAGAGTTACTCCCTTTAACAGATAACTTATACTGTAAAACTCAGAAGTTCAGGCCAACATTTACAGACTCACCTAACCCAGGGTAACAAGAAACTCACAGATATCCGTGATGTCTCACATTCTCACACATGCTCTGTGATATGCATGATGGTCATGGATATCTGTGATGCTTTGAGCCTCATCCTCATATTGATCCAGTTTTGCCAGTGAGCAGCACCCCATGCTCTTACTGGCTTTTCTCCAAATGCTCACACCAACTCTGGTGGGAACACAGCAGCTCAGAAGACAAATGAAAATCGGTATTTAACTTTACACCATCCTTCTGAGCACATCCCTGCTAGTTTCACAACAGAGCAAAGGGGAGCTTGAGTGAAACACTCACTGTTCAAAGAGAGAAGATACCCTGTACATTTTGCATACAGAATGACAAGAACTAGTTAGAAATAGTCAGAACTTTGCCAGGTTTTGTCAAATAGCGTCCCTGAACATGGCACAACTCTCAACTCCTGGAAACTGGGAAGTACTCTCCCTGGGCACCCCAAGTAACAGCTCCATAGYTGATCAGCACAGATACAGGGAAGGGGAAACATTAACAAATGCCACAAGAAAAGTCAAAGCCACCTTGGTAGCTTCAGTGCCAGGGCCACAATCTATACATGACTCAAGAGCTGCTACATAGATCCAAGATTACAGAAGTCATTAATTTGCCTTTGGCTGTGGAGTTCCTCCGAGGCCATCAGGGGGGGCAAAGGTCACAAAACATAGGTTAAACCTGGTCTAACTCCAAGCTTAAAGGCACTCCCTCCCCACCACCTCCAGTGGTTGCAGCATACATCATTCCCACAGACTCACGTGTAAAGCAATTTGCATTTCTCTAGCCCMGGTCTTGGAGACAGGGCTATTTATTACCTGAAACCTGCTGCAAGTAATTTCAGGTTAATTTGGCACAGTTATAAGCCCCAGAAGAAGTCTGTTTTTTCTCTTCCAAAGGAAATACTGTGCTTCTCCAGCACTGCCATATTTCAGTGTTCTTGATTTGGGTTTAGGTGTTCAGGGCTGCTGCACACCTCTCAATTTCACATATAGAGCTGCAGTCTAACATGCAGCCAACTAGGAGGTTTTGCTGAATCCCTCTCCCGCCTTCCAATCCCAGGACAATTCCTGAGCTTTWCTACACTAGCTAGTGTCCTGATAGTCACAGTATAAATCCCCATAAGATCAACAGTTCAGTCMCCACATCACAGCCAGCTGGAGGCTTAATGATAACTGTCAGATCAAATGCTTTTTAGTTCACTACAACTGAATTCAATTCCCCAGTCCATACACACAGCCAGGGTTGCCCCATCCTAGATGAAGAATCCAGCACTTGCCATTGGAAATTTTATAGGGCTAGTGATTTTCCACCTCTCTGATTTATTGAGGTCTSTTTGCAGGTCCTCTCTGCCTTCAAGGGAGTCAACGGCTTGTCCCAATTTAGTGTTGTTGGCAAACTGACTTYGTATTCCTTCAAGTCCTGCATCCAGGTCATTAACAAAGCTGCAGAAAAGCACAGGGCTGAGGATGGAGCCCTGCAGAATCCCACCAGTGACTGGACACCAGCCTGGTGTTACCCCAAACACTATAATTCTTTGTGCCAACCAGTGAGCCAGTTGCTCACCCATTATGTTATTCAGCTATATACTGGACATTTTGCCCATCAAAATCCTTGGGAGAGATAGCATCAAAAGGTTCGATTAACTCTAAAATAATGACATTTACTGGCTTTCATAGATCAATCAGGTGGGTTACCCCATCATAGAAGGAAAYCAGGTTCAACAAGCAGGACCTTCCTCTCCTGAAGCTGACTGTGACCAATGACTACACTGCCCTGCAGGTAGTTTTTCAATACCTCCCAGAATAATATTTCCCATGATTTTCCCAGACTYTACTGGCACTGAAGTGAGACTTACAGGCTTGTAGTTTCCAGGGTCCTCTTACTTGCCCTTTTTGAAAACTGGAACAATGTTTGCCAGCTTCCAGTAAGCTGAGACCTCTCTGGATTCCCAAGACTGCTCAAAAATCATCAAGAAAAGTTTWGCAATCACATCAGCAGCTCTTTGAGGATTCTTGGATGAATCCCAACAGGCCCCACAGATTTGTAGGAATCTAGATGGAGCAGCAGATCCTGCACAAGTTCAGGATCAACTGGGAGTTGATTATTCTTGCAGCCGTGGTGCTCCAGCTCAGGGCCTTTGGTYTGTCATCCATGTTGAAGACAGAGGCAAAGAWTGCAATAAACACCTCTGCCTTGTTTGTGTCCCTATATGCAGCTGATCATCCTCATCCTGGAATAGGCCAATGTTATTTCTACATTTCCTTTCACCATTAATGTATTTTAAAAATTCTTTTTATCGTTCCCAACAGTTCTGGCAGCTTCAACTCCAACTAAGCTTTAACCACATGATTTTTTTCCCTATAGTGGGGAGCAGTATCTTTGTATTCTTCTCAGGTCACCTGACCTTGCTTTCACGGGGCACACCACTTTCTTTTTCACCTTATTTGCAATACAAGATCCCTGTACAGCCAACCTGGCCTTCTGCCTTGCCTGCCTTTAGACATTTGGGAATTGCCACTCCTGTGCCCTTAACAGGTGATATTTAAAAAGTGACCAACACTGATGGATCCCATCACCTACAAAAATATTTTCCCTGGGAATTTTACTCAATAATTCCTGGAGGAGCCTGAAGTCTGCTGTCCTCATGGCCAGAGTTGAGGTTTTGCTGGCACTTTTCCTCCTGTCAACAGAGATTTTAAACTTGATGGCTTCATGGCTGCAGTGGCCAATAAAACGGCCGCCAATCCCTGTGTTGCTCACTAAATCCTTTGCTGACAAGCAGCAGATCAAGAATCTTTCCGAGTCTGTGCCACAAAGTTGTCATCTGGGTTTTTCAGGGAAAATTCTGGCCTAGACTGTACCAGCTATGTGATCTTCCCCACTGATTTCTGGCAAGCTGAAGTCCCCCATAAGGACATGGAAAATTGACTTGAAGCCACCCTTAGTTTCTCGAAGTATAATTTGTTGGCATCATGGTCCTGTCTGGGAGATCCTAAGTAGACTCTCACAGTGACATCTGCATTATTTTATCCATCCATTGATTCTTACCCAAAAGCTTTCAACTGYCCCACTGCYRGTCATGAGCYCCAGACATTCCAGCCCTTCCATTACATACAATGCCATCTCCCCATTTCCTCTGCCCTGCCTATCCCTCCTGAASAGCCTGTAACCATCCAACAGGGCACTCCAGTCACAGGATTTATCCTACCAGACTTCACTTTTGTCAGTAGKGTCAAACCTGTGGGCCTGGGCCAAAGCTTTGAGCCCCTCTTGGTTAATCATCATGCTGCATGGATTAGTGTAGACACATTTTAGGTGAGCTTCAYTGTAGCCAACACCTCATGAAGCACATTGAGGGACCCCATTACTGTTTGTTTCCTCAAGTTCTGGCACACCATTCTATTGCTCATCACTGGCAAGYCTGGTATTTTCCCTTTATGTTTCCAAAATACTTTTTTTTTTCCGCAGTTCTGGACGATTCATAAATTGAAGAAGCTCAGAAACATCCAGTCAGGGGTGCTTCTCCAAAGCAACCACAAATGGAGACTAATGCTGGATGGAAAAGCAGAGTGGGACCTGGTGATAAGCTCATGGGAGCTGAGGCACAGGCACAGCTRCTCTCAACAGGATAGCTTAAAGCTCTGCCCTGAGAACTTCCTTGAGAGCTCTATGAGGCCAGGATAACTTTGGCTGGGAAAGGATGCAGAAAAGGGAAGGAGCCCACATAACACCTACCTGCCTCCAAAAGCAATGACAGGGCAGTCTGCAGCACCAAACTGCTGCTTAAGCTCAGTAATGAGCACTGCATAGTCAGCAAGGGCTTGTTCCACGGTGAGCAGACCCATCTTCTTCAGCTGTGTTGACTCAAGTCCAAACGGAAGAGATTTCCCATAGTACCTCTGAAATGAAAGAGATACACTGAGGCAATGCTGGTCTGGGTCTTTTCTGCTTTCACCACAGAACTGGGTTAAGTGTGCACTAATAGGAAGAGATAACAGAGCATAAGGTGTCCTTTAACTGCAGAAGTGCCTTATCTACTGCACCTGACACACAGAGACCTTCAGGACAGATTCTGGAGAAGATGGACAGTACATGACAAGCTGCTTCAGTGGGTGCCAAATGGGTTCTCAGCACGTGTGTCTCCCCTGACATCCCCAGCTACCAAAAGGGAACAGGATAATCTCTTCATGCCTACACTGATAGATGGTAGATTTAATAGTATGGGAAAGGTTGGCTTGGGACTTTGTGGGCTAAAGACATTAAATATTACCCAAAGTATCTCTCTAATCCAACATGGAGTTCAAGGCCTGTAGATACTACTTACAAAAGCAATGCATTCGTGGCATAGACTCTACTAAAAAAAACAAAAACAAAAACAGCAGTCTGTATCCTGGAGTGGTGCGACATAGTAAAAAATTATTCAAAAACCATGATTAAGTAAAGATGATCTGCTGTCATGGAGAGAAAGCTGTAAGCTTTCTCTTATGAGCAGGTCCCACTCAGCTTCATGGCAAGGAATGGTACTAGKATTCCAGACCTGCAGAAAGCTGAATTTGGTAACACTGAACACAACAGGACTCTAAAGGATGCATAATGATTAAAATACTCACATGTTCAGCAAAAATGACAAGTGCTTGCTGTTCCTCTGCTAATTCAAATATGAARTCAGAGTTCTGAGCAAAGGTCCAGATGTCACCTTCATTGCCAGTATAGAAAAAGATGGGCCCAAATCCTTTCTTCCAGAACTTTGCTGAGGCAATTGAAATAAAACAAATTAAAAATTTTTAAAAAAAAACAACCCACAAAAACACATAAAATCCCCCAAAACACAATAAACAACTTATGCATGAAATGAGTCAATTTTTGGTGAGTTTGGGCAGGAGCTTAACAAGGAAGAACTCTGTGAACAGGCCGATTCCTGAGACCTGAGATGGCACACAAAGGTGACAGAAATGTCAGGCTCCAGAAATCTCTCATTTGGGTGGGGGTACATAAGAGCTTCCATGAGATCAGTACATGGCCTGAAAATTTCACTTCCACCTGAAAATACCTAACATCTCAAGTTCTGCAAGTCATTTGCAGACAGCTGCCCCCCAAAAGAGTGATTTCCCATTTACATACGATTTTTAGCCCAACTTACTCCAAAACACTTGCACAGATCAATTTTTACACAAAACTGGCATAAAGGAATTGCCTGTATCTTTCTGCTGCTCCTGCTGAAATGTATAAAGTTGCAAATTACCTATCATAGGATGGTTTGAGTTGGGATGGACCTTCAAAGACCAGCTAGTTSAAGCCCTCTGCCATGGGCAGGGACACCTCCCACTAGATCAGGTTGCTCCAAGCCCTGTCCATTCTGGTGTTGAACACTTCCAGGGATGGGGCAGCCACCCTGTAYCAGGGCCACCTCACCCGCACTGAAAAAAATTTCTTCTTTACATGCAATCCAAATCCACCATCTGTCACTTCATACCATTGTCCCTTGTCCCTTCTTTTCCACAAGCCTTAAGTGCTGAAAGGCCRCAATAAGGTSTGCCCAGAGCCTTCTCTTCTCCAGGCTGAACACACCTACTCTCCCAGCCTGTCTCCAGAGCAGAGGGGCTCCAACTGTCATGGGATGAGWGGAAGYTTCAGACAAGCCTTGCCTTAGCCTCWAATTTTGGCAACAGTTTTAAGAAATCACGCTGGCTCACAGTTCTAATGATRGCAAATCAGATCTATTTATAAAAAWGAATTATTTATTAAACAGRCAAGAGATAACAGACAAAAGATCTTAATCAGAATTACTCACTACACAGCATAAAACTAAAGAACTACTAGTAGATAAAGCATAACATAAAATAGTGCACAGTATCAAGGTATCTATAAAGCTGACAAAAGAAATAGTATTGACTAGGAGTCAAATGTAATTTACCACCAAAATGATGATAACGTACAGAGATTCCTTCACTTAACCCCTGGGRAGTAACTGCAAAACAGACATCCCCTGTTTATGGGAGAAACTCCACACATTTCCAGAAAAAATTATAGCAGATTTCTGCTTTGTGGAAGTTTGGGGTGGCTTTTATAGTTGTAAAGTGAATGGCTGTCAGTCAGTCAAAATCCAGCTTATCTTGTCAGATCTCACTTCARCAGTAAGGTATTTATTGGCAGTTGGGAAATGCCAGACCAGTGWTAACCCCATGGCCCAAAAATCTCTCTACAACACAGCTTGTCCTGTTTGAGTTATCTAACTGGCTAACAAACAACAGATAAGCTCTTGGGAGAGGATGAAATGCTCTGCTATACCAGCTCTCAGATCATGTCTCTGGCTCCTCTGGACTCACTCCAGCAGCTCCACACCCTTCCTGTGCTGAGGTCCYGGGCCTGGAGGCAGCTCTGCAGATGGGGTCTCACCTGAGCAGAGCAGAGGAACAGAATCCCCTCCACACACACACCTGCTGCCCACACTGTGGGGATAAGCCCAGGACATGCTGATATATCTTATATATGTAAMACACACACATATATACATCTCACATGATATGTCATGCATATATATGTAGAGGATGGTAAATGAAGACAATGTACTTCATCCTCAGATCAGTTTATAATTGAAGGCAAATTGAGTTGGGCAGGACAARCTGAGCCGTGATGCCAACACTAGCTTATCTAAGAAACAGTTACTCTAATGCTTGCTGACTTTAACAAACATTTGATTTTARCTTAGTCATAAATTACACATGACTTAAGATGGATAATAAATAGTCTTCTTCAATGACAAACCTCAGACCATCAGTTAACTGTTGATTCCAGCACATCATCCAAAGGAACCCTCCACAGCAGTTCACAAGTGCACACYGCTGTCACATGAGGCTGTTTCCATGAACAGAGAGGCCCAAATTTAATTCTTGGCATTCTCAGCACAGATTTTCCAAAGCCAGATTTGGCTTGGAATGGGATTTGAAGCTTTTCTTTAGTGAAACTGCTGTTCTTCATTCAACAAAGAGGCTGACTGACTCACTATGCTGCAGTGTTCTCTTTCCTCTGGCTCTTCTCCTGATATGCTTCATGGCTTCTGGAGTAAACAACTATCACAGGAGCCAAAAGCAAACCAGATAGGCACCTTAAAAAGGTATCTATTTTTAGACTGAAATCCTGGGGAATTGCCAGCTAAACTGAACAGTATCAGATGCCCTGTTGTGAAACAAGTCTCTAACTTCTTGCTGATAATCTGAAAAGTCTCATATTGCACAAAAAAAAACAATAGAGGGAAATGGAATTACAGGAATTTTCAGTAAGAAATTCTCTATAAGCCAGCAAAACTGCAATTTTGCTCCTCACAAGTATTATTCAGCTCTGCCCAGGACACACAGATAAAACATAACACTTTTTTAAAAAAGCACGTAAAACTTGCACAATGTTTTAAGTCATGTATTCCCAACATTCTGTTCAAAAACTGTAATCTCACCCTTGGGTATGCTCTCAAAATTCACTGGTGTGTCCATATCTTTGGGTTGAACTGATCCATAAATTTATGCCTAGTGAAACACATGAYTTGGCACAGGTGCTGAACAAGCTGCAGAGCAACAGGCAATGGGAAGGTGAGCTGCAGCCCTCACATTGCCTGGCAGGCAGCAGCAGGTGGGCACCAAGCTGGGCAGTGCTCAGGTCTGTTGCTATTCCCAGGTCTACTTCACTCTCTCCCTGCAAATTGCTCCCCAATTCCTCTGGGTAGGCAGGGTTGAAAAATATGCAACACTGGTTACAGAAATTGATGCTATTTCAATCACAKGCTGTTTAGAAAGGCCTTTTCTCTTTTACTGTCAGTGGCACAGAAGGAAGACACCGCTGGATCCTTGTTGGCACTGCTCATTGTTTGGCATGGATTAAGCTACCTACAGTTGCATAGTTTTAAATAACACAAACTACTGACCCAAAAGGAGTTGCTTTCAAGGASTTGCTTTTAGGAGTTGCTCCTAAAAATGACTAGTACAGAGTGCAACATTTCAGCCACTATTTGTTTTTCCTGATGCATTCAGAGCACTAAGTTGCATTTGTAAGAAATGCTTCCATCAAGGCACACACACAGAGTTAGCTCTGGTACAAGACTAACACAGCTCCTGTTTCTAGTATACTCTTTCTCCAGAGAGATCAGTCCCCACAATTCCCCCCTGCACCACACAGCCAGAACAAGCAGAAGGCAAGGAGTGAATCCCAGACTGGTTTGTGCTGGAAAGGACCTTAAAGCCCATCCAGTTCCACTCCTCTGCCATGGACAGGAACACCTCCCACTATCCCAAATTGCTCCAAACCCTGCTCAACATGGCCTTGAACATTTCCAGGGGTGGGGCAGCCACAGCTCCTCTGAGCAACCTATGCCAAGGCCTCACCACTTTCACAGGGAAGAATTCCTTCCTAAAATGCAATCTAACCCTACTCTCTTTCAATTTAAAGCCAGCCCCCCTTGTCCTATCAGTATAAGCCTTTGTAAAATTGAATGAAAAGGAGAAGAGGATATAGACAATGCTGGGGAACCCTTGGCTCACACAGAGTTGGTCCTTCACTCACACAGATTCTTGGCTGCCCAAGTGCTATTCTGTAGCTCCTGCTCTGCCTCGGGAGCGGGGCAGTTAAGGCAGAAAGGAATCCAGCCCGAAGTCACAGCATCCCCGGGACCTACCCGACACCAGGTACCGCTGCGGGAAGGTCTCGTTGCCGTAGGTCTCGAAGTTGAAGTGGTCCCGCACCTGCGGGAAGAGCCGCTCCTCCAGGCCAGGCCGCACGAGCCGGGCAGCTGGAGGGGACATCATCAGCACGGGGAAACCAACAACAGGCGCTGTCAGCCGGTGCGACACGAACCAGCCCGGGAACCGGGGCCCGGGGAAGTCGCAGCGCCCGCCCGATGCTCCCCAGGCCGGCTGAGGGCTCCGGCCCAGCGAGGCCGGCTCGGGGTCCCGCCCGGAGCCCGCAAAAGCAAGCGGGGGGTCCTGTCCATGGCAGGGCCAGGGCTCTGGCCCGGGAAGGAGGAGGTCAGGCACAGGGGTCCAAGGGGCGGAGGGGTAGGCAGAAGGGTCCGGCCTGAGACACTCACCGGGAGCGGCGCGGGCGGACGGTGACAGCGGGAGCAGCAGCAGTGRCGGGAGCAGCAGCAGCAGCAGCGGAGCCATGGCAGCGCTCCGTGTGGTGTGGACAGCGAGCGCTCCCGCGTGGCCGCCGGTCACGTGATCTTCGGCTTTCACATCACGTGGTGYCCAGCGTCCCTTCACGTGACCGCGCGGGCGGCGCTGCTGCCGCTGTTTGGTTGTGGCGGCTCCGCCCGCCCGAGTGGCAGCGCGGCTCCAGTTCGTGCCGCGCCGTGCCGTGCCGTGCCGTGCTTGCCCGGTCCGTGTGCTCCGCGGAGGGCTCAGGCGGCTCTCCGCTGCTCCCGTCCCGCTGGCAAACACCGCTGGCAAACAGCGCTGGCAGCAGCTGTAATTTCCACGTTGAGAGGCGGTCGCAGCCCCGGGCTCTGGCCGGGAAGCCGGCGTGCGGCTCGGGGATGAGGAGGGTGAGGCTCCACTGCACCGTCCTGCAGGGCTGAGGGAAGCAGCCGCTCGGGGGACGGGGTGTGCTTTGCTTGCTGCTCTTCGAACCTGTACGCTTGCCTCTTGGCACTGAATCGATGCACTCTTTGCAGGGACAAGTGGTGGTATCTCGGATCCACTCCGTGGTGTTGTGTTTGAGTGAGAAGGAAGAGCTGGGAAGGAGGAAAAGCCCAGCCAGCCCACAGGGGTCATGGGAGCTGGGTTCAGTGCCCAGGGGAGCCAGGGAAGTGGGAATGTAGCACCCCAGAAAATCGGGGAGGATCCACGCTGGGGTCTAACCTCTTCCGAGAGGAGCAATGGGTGAGGGAGCAGTAGAGGGGAGATCTGGAGGATGTCCATCACTCTTACAGGAGCATGCAGGTGTGTGACAAAAGCAGAGCATGTCACCGTGGTGGCAGTGGAGGCCCTGCAAATGGGCATACTGGAAAGAGAGGGAGCTTACACTGCTCTGAGAGCAAGCCAGGAGCAGCATGAAATAATTTCCTAGGTGATTTCTCTAGGTGTTTTGTTCCAGAGGAGGCCCCAGCAAATACCCCAAAGAAAATGCTGTGCTTAGCAAAATGGGAGGTGGAGAGACTTGCATTGCAAATTGGCCAAGGCTGGACCTGCCAGTGTGGCTGTAAATAAACTTAGTTACTGTCCTTAAGCTTGATCTTGTTATGCCAGCTGCTACATAAACATGCTTAAAAAGTCTGGCTTTACCCCAAAGRGTTGGTATATTGTCAGCTTATTCAAAATGTTGCAGAGACAAGATGTCTTTGAGTGCTATAGAAGTTTGTGTTTTATAGAAGAAGGATTTTAACTTACTGGATATCTAAAGAGCCATTAAAGGAAGAAGAATTTAAAGGATGTGATAGTGCAGAAACAGAACTTTCATATCTCCGATTACCGTCTGCAGSCATACAGTGCAAATGGCAGTGTGGAAGATGGGCTTGTGTCAGGCAGCCCAAGATAGCATGGTGTCAGGCACATATGACCTGTCCTAGTGCAGTGAAAGGACAGCTCCAGTGATGAGCGAGTGGCTTTGGACAGGGCTTCTCTAGGACTGACTTTATCTTTAGGTTCCCATGTGATGATGTAACAGAGATCTTGCCTACTTCTCTGAAACTTAGGAATAAGATTTATCCCTGACAGACAGGTCACTTGATAGGAAAAAAAATGGGTTTTGTGCATTAGGACTTAAACAGTCTTATGCTTTCTTTATGAATTTAATATAATAAAATTATTATACTCAGAGAAGTTCTGAGCAATATTTCAAGTAYATTATTTTAAAATAATTTCCYGCCCTCCCAGGTTTGGGCTGTCAGTAAAGTGTCATAACTAAGGTTTTAAAATCCCTGATTTTTAGGGRGTCTGTTTWWWAAAAAAAAAACTRTTAGGGATTGGTACTCTTGAGCAGGTTTATTTCTGCAGAGGGTGAGATCAAGCCACTTTCTTCTCATCTTGTTGGAGAAAATGCTGTGACATAGGAGGCTTTTYTTCTTCATAAACCACTGGATAGTCTTCAGAAGTGTTCGTTTAAAATCTGAAATGATACAAAGAAAACACATTAGCAGGAAATTGTTTGCTTTTGCAGTGGGGTGGAAAGGCTGGAAYTCATCCTTGAAGTGGGTCCTGTTTGAGCTCAGGGTGAATTGAAGATTGCTGCTTGCAGCAGGATTAGAATCTTACTTTTAGACCACTGCTTATCTGAATTCTGCATGTAATCAAGGGCTTTAAGGGAAACAGAAAGGATTTATACTCATTGCCAAGCTTTATGAAGAGGTTAGGGAAATCCATGAGGTGACACGGGCAAAGACATTCAGGCTGGGGTGAGAAAAATTTCTTTCACTGAAGTCTTTTGTGTAAACAAATCCTAATAAAATAATACAATTAAAAAGATTCTTAGTATATTCAAAAATTAAAGTACTTGCTGGTGGATGCGACAAAGAGACAAAGGCTTTCCAAGATCTGTTAATAGAAATAATCTTGTTTTGTCCCTCCCCTGTCAATAATAAACTCATCCCGAGATAGCAAACTGAGAAGGCAAGTCCTCCTCAGGTGATGCGTTCTGACTGTCAGCCCTGGGGAGCTCCAGCTGGACAAATTCCTTSCAATCTTTCTTGGTTGGACCCTTGGCCACAGTGGGATAAAGGAGTAGCTTGCAGTGACCTCTGGATCCAGACAGTGCAGCCCTGTGTTTCTAGATGGCTGCATTTGTGTTTTGTCTGTTCATTTAACATTACACAAACCCTTCTGTCTGCCTCAGGTTAACTGTTCCAAAGTTCATGTTCTCTGAAAGTGGAGAGATCAGACACTTGTCCTCTATGAACTAAGCAACATGTCTTTCTCTTATCACCTGTGGCACTGCACTTTGTCTGCATCAGTGACTGTTGACTGTGTCAGGTAAGGAACAGCTGGTGTAAGGATCCCCGAGTCCTTGCTGTCAGGATGAGAATGGGATGTTCTGACATTGAAGATAGGAAGAGGGGTTAAGTATACAGTCAGATTATAAAATTAATTATAAATAATAATTGTGTGTCGTGGTTTGAACCCTGGCTGAGTGCCAAGGCACCCACAAYGTTTCCCCCCCACCCCCAGGAGAGGCAGAGGGGAGAGCAAAACCCTAATTAACCCAAAGATCTATGGCTTTTAGATAAGATAACAGATTGAGAGATTTTCATGCTCCATGATGGTCAAAACAGGCATGAAAACTTAAGTTGCAAATTTATGAGGAGGAGGAAAAAAAAACCCGGATGGTTTAAGATGCCTGTTTCTCTCCTGTTTTGCCCCTCACCCCTCCCACCTTCCCACACGCAGGGGGAGCAGGGGATGGGAGTTTTTCTGGTCAGTCCATCACCATGGTTGTCTTCCATCTCCATAGGAGAAGGGTTCTTATCCAGCTCCAGGCTGTGGAAGTTCTTTTCCCAGGAACGGGCAGTATTATCACTGCTGGTGGCATGGGATTTTTTTTCTTTATCTCATCTGTGGGGGAGGGAAGCAGYCCTCCAAGGCTGGCTGGCTCCATAATCAAATAGGGAGCAAAACTTTACTCTTGAGTCTGAACACAGCTCCCTCCAGGCATTCACTCACTCTGGGTGTGAGCCACCACCCCCACAGCTACAATTGGTCCTCCAAGGCCAAGCCACTTCTATCTCAGGTCTCCAACTGGACACGGTCACCTCAGGAACAGCTTGTTTTCCTTCATGATCACCACCACAGCTTGCAAAGCACCACCTTCTCCTCCTCCTCTGCCTCTCTGACCCTGATACCTCTTTTTTTTTTTCACATCTCCTCAACCTCCTCCTCCATCCTCCCCTGTGCGGGGAGGGGACTGAGGCTAAAAGCTAATGGTAGCTGCAAACTAACTTGTTTTGAATTCTTAAATATGAGACCATGTGTCATTGTAGGGATGTAACCAGTATCTTGAGTTGGCTCAGGCTTGGCCAGCAGCTTGTCCATCACCCTCAGAATCATCAGAGATCGGCCCTAAAACACAGGGGGCAGGGTTTTTTTTTTTTTTTGCTGGACAGGATGCAGAAGACTTCTGGAATCTTCTCACAGGAGCCATTTTGGTGGTTTTGTGATCCCATCCCCTACCACTAAAAAGCTGGACCAAGCAAAACCACCACATTGTGTAACATCAGTTTTCCTCTTTGGAGGAAGTAGGATCAACGTATCTTCTTTTACAAAAATTCCCGTATCACTTCTGAGATCCAGCAGTATCTGTTCCTTGCTCAGAGGCATTCCAGCAGGTCTGCCTTGCTTCTCAGCTTGGGCATTCTGTGAGGCAGCAGTGGAAGTGTTAGGGCAGCCATGGGGTTTGGCTCTGTGTGTGGAAACTCAGCTCCTTGGTGAGCCATGGCTGAGAACAAGGTGTGCCAGTGCTCACCCATGKAAGTCCTGAGCAGCACCAAATGAGAGTGGAGCCTCTCTGACCTCTCTGCCGGCTGTGGTGAGTTCTGGCAGCACTGCCTGGC
Source organism: Malurus melanocephalus (assembly GCF_030028575.1). Lineage (NCBI taxonomy): Eukaryota > Metazoa > Chordata > Aves > Passeriformes > Maluridae > Malurus > Malurus melanocephalus. The sequence continues at coordinate 86,772 of NW_026623915.1, read as the reverse complement.
TCCACCTCCCCTGTTCCTCTGGCTTCTTGCTGTGACAATGTGGGGGGGCCCTGGCTGTTTTACAGCAGTATGAAAGTGTGGGGTTGGGCAAAGACATAGTGTTGTGAGGTACTAGCTGATGYGGTCAACTGCAGAAGTAAACGGGATTGGAGAAGTGGAACTAACCAAGTGTAACCAACGAATTAGAGTAAAGATCACGGCGCGTGGACATTGGAGGTTGTCCGATCATATGACTGGCTGAGATGTGTCTGATTGGCRTGACTGCRTSCAYGGAGGATAAAAAAGTGTATATAATRCATGCCAGMCTTCTAGTAAAGTGAATTTGGACCTGCATCGCTTGGAGTTYGCGTCRTCTTTYCTGCRGSCYGYGACATGGCAGCATGGAGCAGCATCGAGATTTGGAGCAGTSTTGCTGAGAGTGAGCATATGGTGAATGGGGACACTTGCTTTCTGCCTTGCTTTCAGCTGACAGCCTGGGAGCACTTCTGGGACAAAACCCCCCAGATTTATTTKGGAAGATGTCCCTCCAACATGTGGAGCAAGTGGAAGAATGTACAGGAGAAGGTGTTCAAGGATTGGAAAAGGACAGCATTGGACACTGGACAATGTGTGCTKTGCAGGCTCAAAAGGTAGCACAAGTGGGAAGCTGGCCCTGTAACYGCAGTGAGCCTAAGGTTACCTGGCCACTCCATCCTGTGTACACCCCATTCAGAGCTGGGAGAAGGGGGCATCCTGCCCCTGATCAGGTGCTTGTGGTCCCTCTCATGCACAGATTCATGCTGTTGCTTAAAAAGCAGGACCAGGGAGCTGAGTCAACTGAAAAGGTGTTCTGCTTTTCTCCTGTTGAATGAATTAATTTTCTGAGGGATTTGTCTTCAKGTCTTGCTCACAAGAGCAACCTTGCAGAGGTTGGTGGCAGCACAAGAGGAAAGGCAGGGGAAGGTGAGGCCTTGCCTTCAGGCAACACCTGGATTTCTTCAGAGTTGCAAATTGGTGTAGCCCAGRAGAGCACTGTGGGACAGGTCTCTTGATTCAATGAGATTGCAGCCTTTCACATCACAATGTCTGACTGGAAGAATCTTGCCATAATCTTTGGTTTGGCATGGTAGACATCAGAAGGAAGGTTTGACCTTGTCTTTTGCTGTTGCTATCCCTGTGAAGTGCTGGATGGATGTTTCCCGGGCCGTGCTAGCTGCTGCTTTGAACCAGAGCTCAGCATGACAGCACTGGAGGAAGGAGAAGCCACGTCTTGTGAAGAGCTGGGAGTGGCACAGCGCTGAGCCTTGTGTGTGGGAGCCATCATGCGGGTTGGGCAAACCAGGTGACCAAGTGGTAATGTCAGTCCATGTGCAGGTTTGCCAAAAGCTACACCAAGTGTTGTTACAGCACCTGCATCCTGATAAGATTCTTCAGGAGGTTGGGGAGTTTGGAGGTGTTGTAACAATGATGTGGCAGTTTGCTGAGGAGCAATGTGACTGCTCAGCAGGGCAAGCTGCTCCAGGTAGGCTGCAGAGAGCTTGGCCAGCATGARACTGGCTCTGTTGGCCACCCTTGCTCTCTGGACCAACACTGTGCAGAGGTGGCAGACTGTGGCTCTGGACTCTGCAGCCTCAGGAAGTTCTGTGGTCGGTGCCCTGGGGTGCATCAAATCAGCCAAGTGGCACTTGGTGACAGGCTGCTGCCAGGACCRTGCTGCAGGCAGGAGTGGCCACACATTGAACGGAACACCTGGCAGCTGTGCAGCTTGGGGAGGGTGTCAGAGAGTGCTGGTGAGTAAACTTTCACTGTTGGCTTGTCTTAACCTGAGCAGTCTGTGCATTTCTGGCAAGTGTCCATTGCTTTGAATTTAGTCTGGAAGTAATGCCTCCATCGCTGTTTGGGAATCAGATATAGTTGGGCCATGCATGAGAAATTCAATGCAGTTTGTCTCGTGTTTTGCAGGAGAATGGCAGATCCATCTTTGAGTAAGGTTCAGAGATGTGAAAAGCTAGGAGTGATTTTTGTAAACCAGAAAATTGGAGCTTGCCTGTGGGCAGGAGTGCTTGRTGCAGGAGTGGATGGGCTGGTGATGGAGGGGTTGTCTTGCCAGGAGTGGGTCTTTGRGCAGAGCAGCCAGTAAGCATCATGTTTTGCAGGCAGAACTAAAGCCATAATCTTCCTGCACATGCCACCCCTACCAGAGTCCAGGCTGCAGCCTTTCCTGCACTGAGAGCACAGAGTCACTTCGCCATGTGCTGCCTGTGAAAGGAATGAAATCAATRTGTCTTTACAAAGAGTCTGTGTGAATCTGTAGATAAGGCTAGGAACTTACAGGGAAGTAACAGAAGAAACTATTAGTTCTAGAAATGTTCCTAGTCAATATGGACTGTTGCTCAGCCAAGGCYGTGTTAAATTCCTGATGCTAGAGAAAAAGAAAAAAGACTTAATAAAATTATGAATATTATGAATATTTTTTTTCTTCCTTTTATATAAAAAAGGGGGGGATGCATATTAGAGGCAGGGAATAGAGCAGGTGTTTTGRGAAGTCTGTACCTTCCAAGTATCTCTGCCAATGGCAACAGGAAGGAAGAGGGTGATAAGGCCAGGAACTCTGGATAAAAAGGGGATTGTGTCTTCCAGCAATTTGTGACTCCATGGGAAATGCCCATGGTCTCTCCCTTTATTTGAATATAGTTACAGAACTACTCTGTCTCCTTTTTGGACATAAACCTCTGGCATTGTGGATTCATTTTCCTGACAAATGGGGACTTGTCTGGGACCCTTCCACCGTCTGGAGGCAGCGAGCAGAGCTGAAGGCACACCTCACCCAGTTTTGGTGATCAGCTCCTCTTGGTGCAGCCACATCGGGCCATTGATTGGGTTCCCCAGACTGTCCAGGAGACAGATGAGTGGCAGACCAGGGGGGTCCATGAAGAGTCTGCAGGGAAGGAGAACTGAAAATCTCTGTGGTGAGTACAGTGGGATCTTCGGGGAGTAAACCTGAGAGTGCACCCATGGAGGGTAGCACTGGTAAAGCTGGGAAGGGGTCCCAGCAAAAGGGATGATGACCCCAAAACATCTCCAAAGAGTCCCTTGGGAGAATGTTGTAATTTGCACATTCTCCCTGAGATAATTAAGGACGTAGATGCTCAAGGGGAGCAATAAGGGGAGTCAGGAAGGGATCTTGACAACAGGGTATGGATGCTGTTGGTGTGCTGGGAAAGGATTGGTTGAAGGGTASTGCAGAGGAATATGGTTAAGGCAAGTAGCAGCAGGAGTCATTTATCCTCAAAATTTGCTAGCTGATCCAGGGCTGGCTGCAGGTTCTTTGTGTTCCCGGCTTCCAGGACAGGGAAAACAAGGAAGTCAGGATTTAGAGGTGTTTGTCTACGGCAAGTGGCAGGACCCGGCCCGGAGGTGCGGCACTGGGAGGATGCACTAGGGTCTTGTGGGGAGGTGCGGGGCTGAGCTGGGGCTGTGGGGCAGCAGGGGCTCAGCACTGGGCTGTGCCTGAACCTGCTGTGCCCTCGGCCCCTATGAGGCTGCAGGATGTCCTGGCTGCCTTGTAGTGCTGCCGGCCRTGTCTGCTGGCTTGGGGACGCGTTTGGACACTGGCAGGACAGTGACCGGCTCTGGCAGGCGGTGTATGATGAGGAGGGTGAGCACAAGGAGGAGGAGGAGGAAGGAATATCTGGGAAATGCAGATTGTATGTGAAAGAATCAGGATTTTCTTTTAAGAATTTTGTTTGGGTTGTCAGAGAAACTTATTATTTTGCCAAAAGCTTGGCAGCTGTTGGGAGGATGAGCACACACAGGCAGCGGTGGTGGGCGGGGGGGGAGTGTATACAATGCATCTTCTGTGGATGATACAATTCCCCAGGTGGATCCTCAGATGGACCCAAATCATGAGGCCAGGCTCCAGATCACTTTCGAGATTACGATACCTATTTAATTAGAGAAATCAAAACAGCAGTTCCCAGAACTAACCATGAGTTTGCTGCCCAAAAAAGGCCTAGAAATAAAACCCTGTAGACCAGTGTCTATAGAACAGGTATTTGTTTATTACAGTGCTGGTGTAGCGCTGGAGGTGAGAGGGATTTCTCCTCCTAACCCACCTGCCTTCGCTTAGAATTGGCACATATTTATACAGCAAGCATGGTGTAACATGAACATTGTCACTGCCCCCCATACGCCCACCATACACCCATCACTATACATGGGCACGGAAATACATGATATCACAGTTCTGCAAGTGCACATGTGTCATCCTCAGTTCAGTGGTTGTGGGGGTCTCCGAATGAGAGACCATCATCTTCATCATGGTGGACTTTTTGCCTTTGTCTTCAGGCATGCACAGTTGTGATGTTCATGGTTTTTTCTAGTCCTCCAAGTCTTCATTTTCACTTATTTTGCTGACTGTCCCGTGCTTCTGCCAAGTTCTCTTTAGTGCTCTCTACTGTTCCTTGTTTATAGCATCTACCTGTCTACTTTCTTCAGAACTTTTTCTGATTTATGCCCTTTGGTGATTTCAGGTATCTATGGACTAATCCAGCTGGTTAGATTACATCCAGCTGGTCCACTATATGTTGCTAATATACTATTTAAAAAAACGTATAGCAATATGTAAAAGGCTATCATTGATACTATATTGAAAGTGATTACATTGTATTTTAATAATATGTAAAATGATATTACATTCTTATATTGATAACATATAAAAAGGCTATAGAAAGTTTTCARTTAATAGGCCTCATAAGCATCTTGTCACTTTGACATAAACCACATKTATCAAGCTAAAGCCATGTCCTCAGAACAACAAAAGAATGAAGGTCCTCCTCACTGGCTAGAGAGAGTTAGAGATGCCTTGCAGAAGCAAGGGGGACTGGATCCTGAGGGACCAGCCTTTGACATATTGTTAAAATTACAATTTGTTACTAAATCTTGGCCTATTATGATGAAAAGAATACAGAAGGATGAAGAATGACAGTATTCATAAATCCGTAGACAAGCTGGTTAGAAAGACAAAGCAAGTGTATGTAAGAAGAGATGAGAAAAAGGTGAAGGTGAAGGCAAAGATGATGSCAGATTTTTAGAGCCCCTGAGGGATGAATTACAGGGTCCAAGGGGTCCCTTGGAATAGAGGGCMYGGAATMAGCTGCAAGGAYRTGACAGGGGCATTCRCTCCTCAGCAGGGKAGAGCCAACCAAAACACCAGTTAGGAAAGAATCAATGTGGTATCTGCAGAGCAGAGGGACACTGGAAGYGGGAATGTCTGCAGGAATGGCTGGATCCCCAGGAGAAGGAAGTGCAGYGGATAATGGAGATGGACTGTCAGGGATGTCAGGGGTTCCCATTATAGCAGAGACCTACCACTCTGGAGCCCTTGATGACATTTAGGGTGGATCTGGAGTGAGAGGAGGCATTTTCTGATAGACACAGYGGCCTCTTAATCCCCTTTGAATTTTATACCTAAGGGAAGTATTGTAAAGTTCTTTAATTATTTAGGGGGTAAGTGGAAAAGATGAGTGCATTTTATTCAACCACTATTAGTAGAGGTGAGGGAGAGGTTTGAAACGCCTGAATTTCTGTTTTTTCCTTACGGTGAGTGTAATTTACTGGGAAGGGATTTGCTGGGGGTATTGGGAATGCAAATTACTACTGTAAAAAGTGATACAGAAGCTAACACTATTGTAACTTTGTGTCAAATTACTGAGAAGGCCTCTCCAGCAGAAAACCTGGAGGGGTGGGCAGCCCCAGGGGAATATGAAAAAATGAATATGGAGCCTCTCCAAATTACTTTGAAGTAACCAGGACAAGTGGTGTCTTGARAGCAATACCCTCTTTTCAACGGAGGGAGGAAGAGGTTACAGCCTGTTACTGAGTCCCTGTTAAAGGCAGGTCTTTTGGAGCCATGGATGGCTCCCTTTAACACTCCTGTSCTGCCAGTTAAAAAACTGGATGGATGGACACAAGAAGGCAAGCAGAATTTTGAAGAAAGCAAGCAGATTAACTGAGGGTCCTGCCCTAGCCCTTCCAGACAGGAAAAAAGRATTCGAATTGTATGTTACTATAAACACATATTATAGTGTTGGCTTTCRCAGATATTAAGATGTGTGCTATGTATACAATGTTGGCTTTTTTGSATAAGSAGCTTAGTTATGCAGACACAGTGGTGAAATAATCACTGATGTTTTTCTGTTGTAGCTCAGATATAATTGGAGAATACTTGTGGTTAAAAGGAAGTGTTATAGCTCATGACTTAAACATTTCCATAAAGGACATTTTTCATATTATAGCTGAAAGGAATAAGAAGGTATTGTCCTTACAAACAGACTGACTCTGGGGGTAAGATAAGGCTGATACTGGGAGATTGAAGGAAACAATGGGAAGGATTTCCATAAGAATTCCTTTGATTGACTTATCCCAGACTATGTTAATAGACTACAAGAACAGAGACACAGAGATGTATATTGCAAGGGGGCAATGTATGATAGAAGAGGGGGTTTCATCAGGCGTTTCGGGGAGTCTGTACCTCTCAAGTACTTCAGCCAGTGGGGAAAGAGAGAGGGAACTGCAGCCGGGAAATTAGGATAAAAAGAGGCTGCGTCCTCTATGAATTTGAGAGACCCCAAGGGAAATGCCCATGACCTCTCCTGCAGAGTTGTGGGATTCCTCTGTCTCCTTTTTGGACATAAACCTCTGGTGTTAGTGGATTAATTTTCCTAACAGCATTCTTTTTCGTTATCTCGTGGGAGAAAGGAAAACAGTCCTCCAAGGCCACTCTCTCAAATCTCCTGGCAGAACACAGCTTCTTCTAAGCATCCACTTGCTTCAGACGTAGGGCGGGGGCACCTCTTCCCCCGCAGAACACAATTTCTTCGTTGTGTCAACTCGCTTCAGACGTGCGGGGGGGAGGGCAAGCCTCTTCCCCCTTTTTGGCTTATCAAATCCTCAAMGGCCAGGTTTTTCTCAGAGCAAGGTCGCTCTCTTTTCTGTACAGGTCTCCCATTGAAGAAATAGTCCTTTAGAGAACAGCTTGTTTTCTCCATGTTCGAGCACCACAGCAACAGTACCTATCTTCTTCTTACTGTGATCTTGGGTCTCAATTTTTTTTTTTCTTACATCTCCTCACCCTCCTGCTCTTTTTTTCCCTGGTGCATGATACTAACAACCTAAAAAACTAAATGGCAGCTGCAAACTATCTTGTTTTGAATTCTTAAGTACAAGACTATATGTCACCACAGTGTTGTAACTAGCCTGTGCAATTGGCCCAGGCCTGATGAGCAGCCTGTCCATCAACCTCAGAGCCATAACAGATTGGCCCTAAAACACAGGTGACAAGGCTCCTTTTGCTGGAGAAGAAAGAGAAAGCTTCTAGAACTTGGTCAAAGGAGCCATCTTTGTGGTTTCTTGGTCCCATGCCCCCACCACCAAAAATCGGATGGAGTATAACCAGGACACTCATCTGACTTGTGAATGGAGCTGTTTTTAGTCCCAGTTAATGTCTTTCTGTTTCCCCTAAAGGAAATAAAGCCATAGTGCTGTGGGTACCCAGAGCACAGCCTTATGGTGCCAGTCTGAGGATGACCTACTCATGTCATATGTGCAAATTTGCTTGTTCCCACTGTCACCAAAACTGCAGGAAAAACAAAAAATCTCCAAAAACATTTTTAATGTTAGAGAGTCAAGTCATCATTTTTTATTTTCTGACCAGGATGTAGTTCTGGCCACGATGTGCAACAGAAATAATTTCATTCACACATAGCCCAGGTGTGTAGAGAAAATCATTCMGTGACACACGCATTTTACAAGATTGTCTCCAAACCTTATACTGTCAAAACCCGTAGAACTCTGTTGGTTTAATGTTAGTTGGTCCAATGTTGCATAGTTCTTAGCATTTGGTTTCCTATTGGATGCACCTTTCCTCGCCTCCGATGCTAATTAGGTCCCCCTTCTTATCTCTCTTTTCCCAGATCAGGTGCCTTCAACCATACCAGGGAGGAGGTTTGGGGTTAATGTTCCATTGATGATCATTGATGGCCGGCGATGACCCTTATCTTTTGTGCTACTTCCTCTCCGTTGAGATGTGAAGCTCATGAGGCCCCACACGGTGGAACAATGCCCTGGAAAGAAACTTCAGYACCCTTCCCCCGGGGCAAAGGCGAACAAAATCTGACTGAAGTTATATATATTAAAAAAAAAAAAATAAACTGGTGTATTTTCAACAGTGTGAGTGTCTGTGTYAGTGGTCGGAGCTGTTGCTGTTGAACAGTCCGGGGTCTGCTCGCTGTTGCCTCGGGAGGGGCTTGTGCGTGGTGGAATTGGAGCTGAAGCGGCCTCTGCTCCGAGCAGCCGTCGGTGTGTGCCCGGGACCGGGGATGTGGTCATTTGTCCGGCAGAGTCAGCGGCAGCGGAGTCCCGCGGGGTGGGGGGTGGCCTAAGGAGGTGATGCCAGGGAACGGAGGGATCAGGGCGGGCACGGATGGTGGCGCACCCATAATAGCGCCAGGGCGGGAGGGGCCGGGCCGAGCCGAGCCGAGCCGAGCCGTGCGGGCTCCCGCGGGGGAAGCGAGGGCAGTGCCGAGCCGCGGGGTGAGAGGCACCGCAGGAGCCGGGCCCGACGCAGCCGAAGCGCAGCCGGTGAGTTGCCGCTCGGGCTGAGCCGGAGCACCCGGGCTGCCCTGCGCCGCGTCCCGTGTCCCGTGTCCCGTGTCCCGTGTCCCGTGTCCCGCCGGGAGGCTCCGGAGCGGGCAGGCTGTACACTCGGGACACGGAGCACTTCCAGCCCGATCCCCGGACCCCTCGGAATCACCTCTCTAACTTCTGCGGCGACACCGCTCGCGGTCAGCGCTGTGGGCATCCCCTTTATGCCCTTCCCACGCCTGGAGCCTCCGATTTGCTGCAGGGCGACTCTGCCCTGCACCACCTCCGGGGTTGGAGACTGAGCTGGTTCTAGTCCTCAGAGGCTTTGTTCTAACGGGCAGGGGCCCAGGGAGCTGTTCCGAGGGCGATGGCAGGGAGCAGCCTCGCAATGAAGCGGTTCGACGTCTCTCCCTGCTTGGGCTGGTCCTGAGCGGAGTCGCATGTGTTTTCTCAGCTGCGGCCCGGGACATGTGCAGAGAGGATGTCTCTCCCTGCATGGGGAACGATGCCTCCCGCATAGTCCCTGGTTTTGAGAAGGGCTCTGGGATTTTTTTGGGCTGCTGCAAGAAAAAAGTAAATCCCAAGGGACGGGGAGAGGGAAAATGGAGTCTGTGCTTGGTGTGCAATTCTAGGTATTGGCTTTTTGACAGTCGCCCCGTGTCCAAGCAAGTAGTTTGCTTTAGCTGGTGCTCTGCTGCTGCTTTTACATACCGTGCACACCTGGCTCAGACTGCTTTGCTGAGGGAGAGCTGTTTTCAGCCCTGTCTCTGTTTTGTAGATAAGATCCGTGTTCCTCTGCTTACCCTTGGTGAGCGGGGACATGGATCTGACCCGGGAGGAGGAACGTGTTGCACGTTACATATAATGGCYCAAGGCGGCTCAGGCAGGATTCTTCTACATTTGTGGCCCAGCAACTCTAGGATTGCTCTTTCTTCCATTTTCTTGCCAAGTTCAGCAAATCCAATGCAGAAATAATATCCAGGAGAGAGCATGCCGAAGCTGCAGAACCCTGCATTCATCTTCTGTCCCAAATGTATTTTGATTTTCCTGGGTTTTTTTTTGTTTTTTTTTTAAAGGCCAAACTCTAAGAAAAAGGAAAAGTGGAGGTAGAGAATGCGTAATCTGCGGGTGGGGTTTCTAGTTCATAGGTGGGAGTTACAGTGCTCCTATCCCTGAACACAAAAATATACAAACATGCTGGACTCAGGACTGAGGGATGCACCAGGCTGCAAAACCGGAATGTCAGCTCATCCCAGGATAGGCCTATTAGCATGGGGAAGACAAGACAACACTGTGGGTCTTGCAAAGACCTCACTTGAGGACCCTCACCTGGCACTAGGGTCCTTTCACAGACAAATGAGGGCTGAGTCACTCAGAACTCTTTGCTTGTCCTTTTTCCATTGAATCTTACTGTGCTGGGAGCAGGGACATCCCTGCTCACACCTCAGGGAGGCTGTACATGGTGAGATGCAGCTGTGTTTGAAGCACCTCTGTTGTGTTTGTCTGCCAGGCAAGGTGGTTTAGGCAGAGTACATCGCTCAGCAGTCCCCACTGCTCTTTCGTGCTGTTCTTACAATGTAGTTACTTTCTACACACCATTACTTAACCCTTTTACATCATCACCTTTGATGTTTCCAGCGATGTTTCAGGGGATCCCGAAGCAATGCATAATTTCATGGGCTGAAATTGGAGGTTCTGCCCTAAGCACAGGGCACACCACTTGGCAAACTACACCAGTTGGCAAAGCTTCTAGCAGTATGTTCAGTATCTCCAGACTGCACCTAAATGTAGCTGCATCTGGGGAAGCGCACACAAGTTATTTGGAGAGCATGGGACATAAATGGGRAAGCCCACTCATGACAAAAGTTGTGATTTTTTGCCACCTCCACACTTCTTGCTGCATGGAGAAAGYTGCTGCTTAATTGCCTTGTGAATACAGAAGCTGTTTTCTTCTGGGCCCCCGAAGCTTCATGCAGTCAGAACTCAAAACACCACAGCCTTTCAAGAAAACACTTCAGGGTTTTTCCTGCTGTTCCAATTAAATCTTGCACAATCTCCCCTAAGGGCAGATTTTGCAATGAAAATCTGGTGTAAAGCAGCAGCCTGGCTGTACATAAARTAAGGTCATAGGGCTTTGACTTGGAGCACAGTTTCTGAGGCAACTTTCAGCTTTGAGCATTAATGGATAATGCTTTGTCTCCTACCCAGTCTAATCTTCCATCTGAGTGCTTGAGACTACAGGTGCACATCTCTTGCACAGAATATGAGGTGTTGTGTTGAGGCTATTTAACAGGTGATAGGCTGGTGCTGAGCTGCTCCTCWGTGACATCCGTAGTTAGATAAACTGCAAGTGTTGTGGCTCAGCTCTGCAATCAGCTCCATACTGCTCCAGGWTTGTTGAAGCCGCTGGAGTTACAGTAGGGTGGGAATGTCCTTGGAGAGAAGAGTTGCAGGAACTGTGTCTTCACCATCTTCCTACTTCTCAACTGCTCCATTGCTGCCGTGATTCTCATCTGCTGCCCTCCCTCCTCGGTGTGGAAGTGGGCAGCAAGCAGTTCAGAAACCCACTGTGCACTTGAGTCTGGCAGCTGGGGRCTCTGCTGGGCTCTGCCAGAGCTGGCCCATGGGCTCCACAGCAGCAGTGGGCATGTGAAGAGCTGCAGTGTGCAGTGCTGGCTAAGGCACAGCCTGGGCTGATGTTCTGTCCCAGCAAATCTGATCTTGTTCTCTGTGCASTGGGTCATGCTGCTGAGGTCTAAACCTCTGGCCAAAGTATGTGGTCTTGAAAATATCACTTAATTTCCTTTTCTTCTGTTTTTGCTTTAGTTTTTCCATTTGTTATCTGTAGCTAAGATTTCCTCCTTTGTAATTGTGGACTAATAAGAGATAATATCTGCACAGAGCCTGTGTTGCTTTAGGGGCTCATCCTGCTGTTGATAAGAAAATGCTCATCTCAGGCCAAAATCTATTTCCCTTTCCTTGACTCTTTGGGAGCTGCTGAGCCTTTACTGCATTCAGCCATCAGCTGGCTATGATTTGTTTGGAGCTCTTGGTGACAGCTTGCTTGCCTGGAGAAGTCTCTTACATGGTGTTGTGCAAATAGTCCTTGTTTATATAACATTACATGGACATGTGGATTTAATGAGAGTAAATGACTGATTGATTTCCCTAGCAGAGGTAACCTGGCTTTCTGGGGTAGGCAGGACAGCTGGGCAGTCGTCAGCCTGCAGAAGTTCATCTTCCCACAGCCTTCATAGTTTTTAACAAGCCAGTGGAGAATTTGATACAACAGGCAGTGGCAAGAGAAAGGTTCAAAGTGGAGACAAGCAGGATGAGTGAAGAGTAGGGAGAGCAGTTCTGGATGCTTAGCTTAGGAAACTCAGTTTGGGGTACTGCCCCCAAAGCAGAGGGACAAACCCCACCTTGGCATAGGGGGATTTTAGCTTGCCCTCTTTCACTCCCCTGGGAAGGACTCCTRTCTTGCAGGATGTATCATGTGGGCTTGTAGACCAAGGCCTATGTCCCCTTTATCTGCACAGCTCGACTGCAGGGGGCCAAGAGGGCAAGAGCCAAATGCAGGTCAAGGRTGTGGTGCCCAGAAGGGCTGTGGAGATGCTGAACTTCTGAGAAGGCACTTGCCTGCTGTTTTGAGTTGGGTCCTGTTACCTGCATCTCAAAGCACAGGCTTTAAAATTCTTTCTTACWTTCTTACCCCATGTAGTCTTGAGCAGGTAGATTTTTGACTGGTTTTCCTGTGTACAGATGGGATGGAGAGGCTCAGCACCCATGGGATGTTCCCTTGCTGGCCCCTCACCATCCTGAGTGGCTTCTTGAGGTGGCTTTTCTCTGAGCATGAATTAATCTGTTGCAGGGAGAAAAATAGCAAATGAGTATATCTGTGTTTTCAAGTCAAAAACTGCTGCCACAGCTGAGATCTGGATCCTCAGTCATGTTTTTCTAATGCCAAGTCGTGAAGCTGATGTGTTTTCCTCTCATACTGTTGGCACAGCCAGGGTAGCAGAGGTGCACACTGGGCCATACAGCAGCTCCTGGGAAGATCTGAGTGTCAGAGCCTGAGAAAGARGCTGGCTGAGCCCTTTGCAGTGTGGATGGATCTAAGAGGATTCATCACCTCCTGAATCTGTCTGTGTAGCAGTATGAAGGGGTGCTTTGTTTTTGTGCATAAGCTGCATCCTGCAGTGAAAACATGGTCTGAAAATGCMTTTTTCCTGTGTTGAGAGAGCTTCAAAGCACAGGAGTCTTTTGCAAACTTGTTRAAAACTCAAGTGTTTTGCAGGAAGAGGGCTAAGACCAGAAAAGGGKGTGTCTGCCCGTTATCTATGAAAGGCTGGGAAAATTTCCTCCACATTCTTTGTCTTACATTAATTTGTTTTAAATTCCCTGGAAGGATCAGCTGTTTAGCTGGTGAACACCATAGTTCCAGCACTGGGGATGAACCAGCTAGAGTCCCCGGGGCTGCTATGATTATTTTTCCACTGCTGTAAAAATAATAGGTGCTCTGGCTGGATTTCAGCTTTATCTTCYGGATGTTTACTACAGTCCTACTTCAACTGGAGAATGGAAAATGCGAAACAGAAAATTTGCTGGGGGGTTCTTAAGCTTAGTAGGGGCAGAATTCCTCCCACAATGACCCCTCTGAACCAGCAAGGTTCCACATCGAGTGTATTAGCCTTGTGTCCTGAGCTGGATTCAGATCTGCTGCCAAGATGCCTCTTGCTTGRAGACTCACCAGCACCTCATCCCAGTTGCACTGCTCTGCCCAGCACAAGGGTGACTTGGTCCAAGGTGTCATTTCTGCAAAGATGCTGGGGAGAATGTGATGGTGTTAGGGCTTGGACTCTGGTCTTGCAGTAACTGGGAATTTGAGGATAGAGAGGGCTATGTGGAATGCAGTATTGGGCTGTGAATTATCTAGATAGTGCCCTAGAGGCTCTTGTAAATGATGGAGGGAGAGAAACACATTCAGAGGGCAATTTGGTGCATGTAGAGTCCCTGTTCTGAATGAATATCTTTTCTATCTGGAGGCAGTTGAGCTGAAAGACTGGGTTTGCTTTATTTTARTTCTCAAGTAGTTTTGTTCAGGTGTCTCTCAGCTGCTGTTCCTCTCTSCCCAAATGGCTGCTCTCAGCAGAAGGAGAAACTGAGGCCTGGAGCCTCAAGGGTATTTGGGTCCCAGAGTCACCATTCAGCAGGTTTGGTCTCTGAAAGTGGGGTTGTCTRGTCCAAGCAGGTCGTTTTGGGCAGTCTCCTCATGGCTGAATGTCGAAGCACAGGCTGCAGCTTCCTCTGCCCTGGAGATGCACCCATGGCTGTGATCCCACAATTAGGAGCCCCTTAGGGGCAACCCCTGAGCCCTGCAGGTCARAGCAGCATCCCCTCTGCATTGAGCATAATCATTGGACCTCTAACACCTGACATGCAGCCTTCACTMTTCTTTTGATAGAAACATAGAAAGACTTGGATTGGAAGGAAACTTCATCTAATTTCAACACCCTGCCATGGGCAGTGACACCTCCCACTAGACCAGGTTGCTCCAAACCCCATCCAAAGTGGCCTTGAGCACTTCCAGGGATGGGGCAGCCACAGCTTTTCTGGGCAGGGCTGTATCACCTTCACAGGGAAGAATTTCTTCCTAATATCTAAATCTCTCCTCTTTTAGTTTAAAATTGTCCTGTCACTGCAGCCCCTTGTCAAAAGTCCCTCTCCAGCTCTCTTGGAGCCCCTTTAGGCACTGGAAGGGGCTCTAAGTTCTCCCCAGGGCCTTCTCTTTTCCAGGACGAATACCCCATCTTTCCCAGCCTGTTTCCAGAGCAGAGGCACTCCAGCCCTGGAGCATCTCCATAGCCTCCTTTGGACCCGCTCCAGCAGCTCCACATCTTTCTTATGCTGGAGCCCCAGAACTGGAGGCAACTATGTAGGTGGGGTCTCACAAGGGTAGATAGTTTAGAGGGGCAGCTTCAAGCCTCCTTCAAGCAAGGAGTGCATTTTCCCTTGTTCTTTTCTTCTTTCTGTTCCTCCACAACCCCCAGTGATTGTCCCCCTCAGTACAGGTACCTTCGCAGGTGGTTGGTTTAAACTTATCCAAAACTTAGTGCAGAGCAGCCAAGTTCTCAGAAACTTTGGTGCCTGACTGTCCTTCACCCTACCTGGCATCAGACTGTTTATTATCTGTCTCAATATCATTATACAGCCTGGCCCAGTGAGTAGTGGTTTAACCCCAGCCTACTCACATGCATTTTCCTGTGGTGGGAAGGAGAACCAGGAAACATAAATAAAATTTGTGGGTTCAGTTAAGAACAGCTTAATAATTGAAGCAAAATAAAATGTAYTACTACTACTACCACCACCAGCACCCATAACAATAACAGTGTAAATAACATTATGTTCTATGGTAATAGAATATCCCTCTGGCCGTTTTGTATTATCCTGACCAGTTGGTGTGCTGGCTGCATTCCCCATCTGTGTACYTGCTTGCAGGCAGAGCATGGAAATGGAAAAGTTCTTGATTTAGACAAGATCTAATTGTCACCAGGCATGCTTTCCTCCACCTGTGTGAACCATCATGCGCAGAACAGGACAGGATGAGGGTCCTGTAGGAAGCATTTCCCGTGCTCACCATGCACTCACTGCAGGAGGAAACCACTCATTTGGGGACTGAAGTGAGCTAATGGTGAGTTGATGGGATGTAAATTGGCTGTGGAGCCTYAGGATTGTTATAAGCAGCACAACAGGTAAACCCCAGTGTTAAAGTTTGCAAGATGCTGATAAACACCTATGTATTTCTAAACATCCTCCTGTACTTGACCCCTCTCAAGGCCAAATCCTGYGCATGTATGCACACACATGTATAGACTCAGTGAGTGCATATCCCCTTCTCCACCAGGATGGTGGGTTCCCCAGTTTGTGAACCCCAGTGTTGGTACCCCACTGCCCTGGCAAAGATATTTTGTTTACAGRGTGATTCCACTCACAGAACATTTTYGCATGGCWTGTCAGTAAGCACCAGGCAAGCTTTACATGCTTTTCACTAGGGCATGGTTCCAGCCATCAGGCTCTGGGCTTCCTGGTTCACTGAGGTTCCTGAGGCCAGTCTGACCTCCTGCCTGCTGGCAGAGAAGACTGGGGAGAAGGTCTCTGCTTTCCTGATGATGGAAAGAAAAGTTCCATAAACAATGGCAGGGGAGACAGGTTGTCTCTCCAGTGAGTGAGGGGAGGAAGAGTCTGTTCTCTCTTTATTTCAGAAAAAAATCACTTTCTGTAAGAGGGTTGGAGAAGCCTGGGGTTTACACCCTTGCAGCAGAGCCTGCACAGATGCTCAGTGTTGTGTCTGGCTGTGTGTGAGTTTGTGAGAGCTGCTGTGGCAGGTGGATGGTGGGTTATGCATGAGCCACAGGTTCTGCAGAGGGAATAAACCCCAATGKCTGCTGCTTCTGTCAGGCCCTTCTRTGGGCTGGAGCCAGCCATGGCAGTGTGGGCAGTGCCATGCTTTTGGTGTGCGTGCACAGGGGGTCAATCCTGGGCACGTTGGGCAGCCTTACCAAGCCCATGGTATGGGGCAAGCATAGGCAGCCCCAATGAACCCAACTGGGTAGCCAAACCCTTCCCTGTGCATGTGGCTGCCTCTCAGGTGTCTGCTGGGGGGGGAGCCCAGAGGAAGTGGATGCCACAAGGCTGTTGTTCTAAATTCCATGCCAATTCATGCTAATTCCATAGTTTTCATCTGTCAAGGACAGGGTTCCCTGCAGAGACAGCTCCCAGTATCTGAACATTTCATRGTTGCCCATGAGCTGCTCCCTTGGTCTCTTTGCCCTGGGGATTGGGGAGGTGGGTGTTGTGTGCTGTGTATGGACGGACCTTCCTCTCACTGGGTTGCAGCTGAAAGTGTGGGGACACAGACAATGTCCCCAGAGTGTAGTGGAAGCCAGTGGGTCTGTCTCTCTTCTCTCTGTGGGCAGGGGAGCCTTGGAGGTGATGGATCTCCTCCTTTGGCCAAGCCTGGTCTCTCCAATCTCTCCAATTCATGGGTTGAATTGGAACTGGGAGCACTCAGGTTATGGGCTCAGATTAAAGCAGGGCTTTGGGTGCCCTGAACTGTTCTGGTGACATCAGAATGTGCCCTGCCTGTGTGCTGTCCCACAAGACTGCCCTTCTGGCCCCCCATCCTTCTACCCTCTTTTCTTCCCCCCCACCTGCATGTCAGAACTAATCTGGGGACAAACAGCTGCATKTGTAAGAAGAAAATAAATACTTGATTCCCATCAGTGGCATAATGTGTGATGTGTGGGGCAGTTCTGGCATGCTGAGGATGCTGCGGGGATTCTTTACTGGACAAAGAGGCAATTGATGCACTAGGTCATGGCGGGAGGAGATGGTATGTGGGAAAAGCATTSAACAGAGAGGCCTCTGAAAAGCAGGCCCTCTGAAAGATGGATTTGATGCTCAGGGTGACCCTTTGCCATTTCTTCTCTTGTGTTTTGTTGGCAGCTTGGGGTCAGCAGGATCCCTCAGACTTTGTCACCATCCCCTGATGTCCTGGCCAGTTGTGCATGATATGGAGGATCYCTTCTGTGTTTGGCTGAGAGTGAAGCACTGCTTGTCCCAGAGCTGCAGCAACTCCTGTCTCTGGCCTGCTCTCTGGCCCTGCTCACTGAGCATGGCCTTAGGCAGTAGAGGCCCTTTACTGCACCCTGGCACAGACTGCTGGTGCTTTGCCCTGCTACTCCATGCCCCAATCCCTGGCAAAACTGGGTGTGTTGCACACCAGAGAGCTCTCTGC
Organism: Malurus melanocephalus; assembly: GCF_030028575.1. Lineage (NCBI taxonomy): Eukaryota > Metazoa > Chordata > Aves > Passeriformes > Maluridae > Malurus > Malurus melanocephalus. The sequence goes on along the minus strand of NW_026623915.1, from coordinate 69,353 downwards.
AGAATCTGGGTGGACTGTCCCTGTGGGAACGTCATGTTATTGGTGACATGGTTGAAGCAGGGCAGCTTTACCAGCATGGGGTGTGGTGGCCATGAGTCCTGACCTCTGTGCTGCACGAGCCCCTTCCCACATGCCAGCACGGTGCCAGGGTGCAGATTGGGTGAAGGATGCTGGGCACAGCAGTGGTTCAGGTGGTGCTGGCTGTCAGCAGCAGGACCTTCCCAAGGCAGAAACCTCCAGGCARGTCCTTGCAGCTGTCCTATCATGGGATGTCCCTTAGTTACCTGTCCCTGGGTCAGAGCAGGGATAAAATGGTTGCCCTGTGATCTCTTTTATGTGCCCTGGCTGATCAGTGCCCTGCACCAGTCACACCATGGGCTCCTCTGTTTAGGAGCAGTGCTCAGACTGTGGGCCTGCAGGTGTTTGCCCTGCACTCTAGCAGGAGCCCATGAACATGTGTCATGTTGATTTTGCTGGGGCTGTGTGTGTGGGACTGTCCTCTGGTGGCAGCTTTCAGAGGTGTGTGCTGGTGTTCCCAGTGTTGCAGCTGCCTGAGKCTCAGCCTGGAGCTTGCCTGCTATTTTCATCTCCCACCCCGTCTTACTCAGTACTGGCTGCTTGCCCAGCCCCATGTCCTGGCCCTCAGCTTTTCCTGAATTCCTGCCCTGCTTGACCCTCCAGCCATGTATCTGTGCCCATTTGGTAAGTCTCTCTTTGGATCTTGGCTGGATGAGCTGACTTGTGCAAATATTTTATGCATGTCTCAGTGCAGATTTTGCCTCATTCTGTAGAAGCAAAGTAGCCATGAAATAATACATGGGATCTGAAATAATCCAGCTCTTGGGTTCTCAGGACAAGAGAAATCTGGGTCTCTTAGAGCCTAGAGGAGGCCATGAAGATGCTTTGAGGAGCCCATGGTCTGGAGCCCCTCTGCTCTGCTCTGGAGGGAGCTAAGGGTGTGCAGCCTGGAGAAGAGAGGGCTCTGGGAACACCTCTTTGCAGCCTTGCAGTGATTAAGGGGACCTTACAGAAAAGAAGAAGAGGGACTTTTTATGTGGGAATTATTGTGATATGACAAGGTGGAACAGCTTTAAACTAAAAAAGGAGAGACTTAGATTAGATRTTAGGAACAAATCCTTCCCTATGAGGGTAGTGAGGCGTAGGCACAGGGTGTCCAGAGAAGCTGTGGCTGCCCTGTCCCTGGAAAAGTTCAAGGCCAGGTTGCACAGGATCTGGAGCAACCTGGTCTAGTGAAAGGTGTCCCTGCCTATGATAGGAGCTGGAGCTAATTTCAAAAGTATCTTCCACCAGGTCTGTAATTTTGTGAACAAGAAATGCTGATACAGCTCCTTGTACAGTGCAAGGCCTAGGACAGAAAATTCAGGAGGAAAGACCTTACCTTTCCTCCAGCTGAAAGTATTGAAGAATCATCCTTCATTGGCCACTGTCTCTGGTTATCATCTGTCAAAACAGTTCAGCGAGTGTCCAGGAATCGGCATGTGCTGCAGATGGAAGGTGCTCAGAGAGCTTTGTAGCATATCAATGATTGTTTGGAATAATCCAGAAGTGGGTGCAGTATTTACCTTACTCAGGCTGTCAGATACCCATTTTCCAATGGATTTGCCTCCCTGCATTTTTGGAAGTAACTAGAGGCAAGTSATGCAGGAAAAGAGGAAGGCACATRATTTTGGATAGGGGAGGGTGAGCCTGATGCTGTAAAAGACAGAAAGGAAAATGGAGGGAGGGGACTACAGAGGGATATATGAGGGTCAGAACAGTGTAAAAGGAAGACAATTCAGCAGAGGCACTTGAGCCTTGGAATCAAGTTTTGGATGGACAGGAGAAGAGTTGCTGGGSTATTTCTTTGTTCTGTGGTTCTTCAAGGCGAGTAATGAACTGTTGGCACATGTGTTGTGTTCAGATCCTTGAGATTTAGAGAGATGCCTCTGCCCAAATTAAGGTGCCAACAAGACCATATGCCAAAGTCAATTGTATGGATTTAGTTTAACAGTAAATGAGAGAGAGAGAAAGAGSGAGAAAGAGAGAGAAAGAAATAGAAAAGAGGTGGGAGGAGAGAAAGATAGTGACAGATTAGGTAGAAGATACCACCACTTTTTGGATTCCAATGGCGTCCCATTGATCCTCTCTATCTGGTTTTCTTGGTGGTGAGGATCCCCTGAAAAACACAGAGTTCAATGGATTCATAAATATTTGGGCCAGGTGGGAGCATCCAGGTCCCTCCCCTGAGTGGGAGGCAAGTTTGACATTGCTTTGTGCAACAGACTCTGGATCAGTTGCATCGCTTTGCATCAKGTGCAGTCATCTGGAATGAATCCGGGGAGCACTTTGGGGTCTTTGATGGATTATGACACCTCCTCAGCTGCCCCTCACTTTAATGTCCTGTGGATGTGGTCTTCCTGGAGTGGAGGGGAGGGTTTACAGCTGAGCCAGTTTGTGTGAAGGAGGATGAGTKTTCACTGCCTCTGAGCAGTGGTTTTGCTACACACCCAAAACTCTCCTCCATCTGCCTTGGCTGGGGCGGGGAGTGTGTGCAAACCAGGCCTCAGCAGATGAATGAGCCTGTGGGCTATGTCCTCTCCCACCCCAAAGCCAGCCAGAGCTGATTTTCAGGACATTTGCTGGGTTTCACTTTCTTGTGGGTACATTCTTCTTCCTCAGCCTTGTATTCTTCTTCCTGACATAACTGAACAACAGTGTCATCTATATCTTATCTCAAGTTCCTTTTGGCAGCTTAACTCAAAGTCCAAAGTTCCAGCTGGGCAGATTCAGGTAGGGATGGGCTCACAGATTCTTTATACAGTTTTACCATAATGGGCAAAAGCCCTTCATAACAATGTTTAAGCTATTAACCATGATATTTGATTCTCTGACAACTTGTCAGGTGAGAACCCCTTTAAGAGGGGGTGTTTCCTGCTGACACTCAAGCCATGATGTGGTGCCTGCAGGAGCAGCTAAGTGCTGTCTAAAGACCTGCTATAACAGATATAGCATTAGCATGTGGTATGTGATCTATTCTAAAAGCCAAAAGTAGGCACGATAGCTTTAAACCAGTAGAATCTGGACTTTTCCTGGGCTGTACTCTTGTATCCTATCTAGGATAAACCTTTAGAACRTGTAAATGAATGCATGCTAATTTAACATCTTTTAAGTCCTAGTCTAAAGAAGTCAAAATACAACCTGTATTAGACAGAACTAAGCTTTAGGACTTATGAAGGGTGCCCTGCCTAGGAGACAGAGCCCAAGGGTGCGTCCCAATACACCAACTTGGTGTCTCATCTCTTCTCCCTCTTCCTGAGGTTTCATCCAGTCCTGGTCTCTTGTGCAGGTATGTGATATCCAAGTGCTGCTGTTGGCTCACTGTGGAATCCCCTGTGTTCCAGGTGCTGCACTCAGGATGTGTGAGGCCCATCTGATCTCCCCAGAGCCCTCTGACCCCATTCAATACTGTGGGGAGTCATCTGACAGCTACTGCCATCTGGACCGCTGGCAGAGGCTGCGCACGGCTGTCAGGAAGCTGGAGTTCTGGGAAAATTTCAACACTGAGCTCATAGGCAGTGGCTTCTTCTCCGAGGTCTACAAGGTAAAATTGACCTGCAGGTAATGCTGATCTGTGTGAGAACAGCTGAGCAACTGCTGATGCCGTAGATGGTGCCTTATCTGAGGAACCTGCCTCAAGTTCATTTCCTCATCTTCATGCTTCCCAGCTCACTCTGGCATGTGGGTTGGGGTAAGGGAGGACAGGACACCTCCCCCCACCCCAAATACCCTAGCCCATTACCTTAGATGCATATGTTTTCATAGTGAAACAGCAGAGGGAAGGACTCAACCTGTCAATGTTCATTGATATGATCATCCAGTTATACACAGGCTTGCCAGGAGATTAAACTGGACATTAAATGAGATTTGGGGATATTTATGCTCTGTGCAGATTTCGTTGTCTGCAATTTAGCAGCAAAATACACAGAGAGAAAAAGAATATAAAGTTAAGCTCTGTGTGTCTCCCAGAATACATGCCACACACACACATCCTCCTGTGGGGATGCCAGTACTGTCACACGATCTGGCTGCTGCACTGTTAAGGTGATGCCAGGGAAGAGCAAGGACATGGGGCAGGGTCAGGCTGGGACAATCTGCTGGTCCAGCCACTTCTGCTTCTGCTACTTTCATGGTGGGAGACCTGTTACTCCCTCCAAGCCAGTGCATGATGCAGGTAGTGTGTCTCCAAAGCAGTGCTTTTCTTACTGAGCCTGTTAAGTCGCTCCTTGAGCTGAGCTCCACTTGTATGGGAGTTCATTTAATCCTCTCTGAGCAAGCACAAGCAGGGTGCTGCTAGCTTTTCTCTCACCTCAGCTCCTACTCCCCAGCGTGGCAGTGCCACTGCTTATTTGAGGGGTGTGGAGGGGACTTGGGGCTCTTTGCCTGCACCCCTTGGTGATCACTGCTCTGTGAATAGTAAAGTGGAAAGGGGATGCTTCATTTTAGGAACTGAGACCCAGCCATCATCACTGAGAGCCATGTTACTTTGCAGTGTGGYTGAATTTGCCCACTTTGTCTCTCCTCCCAGTAGTTCTCTAGAATGTGATTGCTCACAATGGACTTGGTTAAAATGTGATCCAGACACAGTGGAAAGAAAATGGGCCTGATTCTACCAATACCTTGAGCTCTTCAGCTTGATCAGTCCCATGACAACCATCAGGACTGCACCTTTCTTCAAGRTCAGCATAAGATGCTTGACATATTCAGGGTGAAATCCCTGCCTGCTACAGGCACATGTGCCCAGCTGGAACTACTGGAACCAGGCTGGCAGCCCTTGAAACAGCAGAAAATATGCAAGTCAGGTATACAAATACTTTGCTTTCTGAAGGCACTGTGTCCTCTTCAGCATCTGGTCTCAGTGCTGTAATAGAGCTTTTGGGTAAGCCTCAGGCCCAGAGACAGTGCTCTAATGCTGTTCAAGGTAATCTCATGGGTCTATGGAAGCTCTCTGCAATATATGACAAACCACCTCTCCTCATCACAACCTCCATCTGTAATTGCCTTCCCCACCTATGCAGAGTACTGGTGCCATCATTTTCTCTTTCCTTTAGCTAGCAGATTTTCATAGTAACAGTTGCTGTTTCCTCTGTGCTTGACATTTTCCTCCTGCCCTGGCAGGCTGGAGACATGTATCTTGAATGAAAATGAAATAACTTCTTGAAGTAGAACAGAAAAAAAAAAAATCTAGGAAAGAAATCCAACCAAAACTGACTCTTTGAGCTGACTCTTTGTTTGAATGAAATGCCATGGGTCAAATGTTCAGAACTGTGGAGGAGCACTTGGAACAAAGACAGTCCTTTGTGAGGACTTGACATTTGTCTGGGGACTTGAGCGTGACTGTAGCCAAGTGACCGGATGACTTGTGGTGCTCTTGGTCAACCAATGCCCTGTGGACTCGCAGCCCTGGACAGGAGCTCTCCTGTTGAGAAACATCACTGCCAATAGTCCTTTGGAGCTCTTTGCCAAAAGATGCCCTTCCAAAGGGCTACCACAACAGCAACACAGCCTCCCTTGCTGGCAGTGCCGTGCTGTTTGCCTGCTGCCTTTGCCACCCTTTGTCCTTTGGCTAAGCCCATTCTTGGGAATTGTTACTTGGCTGAGGAAGGAGCATTCACTTGGTTCCACTTGGTGACACAGACTTGAGAGATCTGGGCACAGGCTGTTAGTCTGTGGGTTGTGTRTYSYATGACCTGGGTACAGAGTACTTTCYGTCTTTCTCTGCATTAGTTTGTGGATGTGCAGTAAGGAAATACCCAAGTATGAGTTTCCCACAAGGAAAGCATAAATCTCTTTCCATTGGCTGCTCTCATATACTAGGGTCTGAGATGCTCAAAGCAGGAGAGAAGTGCAGTGTGACTTTTTTTCAAGGCTGGTTTAATTGTCCAATGCTTTGCACACATTAGGAAGCACAGTCTCACTCCCTGTCCTTCTGCAATTTTCCAGTGTCAGATTTTCACCTTTATTATCCTCTCAAGGCTGACGTGAAGTCTTCAGCTGTCATCCCTTCTTAGCATGAAATGTGAGTACMTTAGAGGCCACTCTGGACTTTCCTGATCTTTACAAAGCTGGACACTCTGTGTGGACCAAGAGCTGCTCCAAGTTGTCAAGGGCAAAGTTTTAGGGCCTGTGGTCTTGGAAGAGGCCTCTGAGTCCACTACAGTTGTCCATGTGTCCCATTACATTTTTTAGGGCTTTGGTCTATTCTTGCCATTTAGGCATTTCTTCTCTATACTAAGCTGGACTTCGCATTGCCCTGCAGACAGGAACCACCCCCCAGTCCTCACTGATTCACCGCTCAGGCAGTGTTTGTGAGTTCTGCTGGTGTCCAGCTGGGACATGGCWGCCTCTCAGAGAAGCTCAGTGTGGCTCAGTGTCCCTCACCAGASTTTGGACAAAGCCAGTAGGCCTCACTGAAATTCAGTATTGGCTCATCAGAAAGCTTTTCAGCTCCTGCAGATTTTAACTGCTCATTGTACTCATGTGGGCACTCACATTCTGTGGACACGCGGAAATGACAGCATCTCCTGTATTTACATCTGTGCAATTACAATTAATGATCAATCCCACCTGATCAGTGACCCACAGTCTGTGGTAAATGTCCCATCAATTGAGGGAGTCAGAGCCCTGGCTTCCTCATGACCTACTCGAATAGAGGCAGAGTTATTCCAGTGAAAACATTGACTATCAGGTTGTGTTCCTTCAGAAAAGACACAATAGTTGATATCACTCCCAAGACCCGTCACAGGGAGCAATGGGTGACACYTGGGGCTTATCTTAAGAGTGCTGCTCTTAAGTCAGCTCATACTGCATCAAAACTAATTTTTCCCTTTAAAAAAAACCCTACAAATCCTCACAAATCTCAAAATCAGAGAAATTAAACACATGGCTGGATTTTCTGCTAGTCCTGGAGGAGGTGTCAGGCCGTTAAGTGTGGGCTACACCTGGTACATGAGTCTTCTCAAAACAGATATGGATAGAAATATTAAAGTACAACAGTGACCTGTGTGATGATCTGAACTATCAACACACATAACATGAGCTGCAGTGCAGGGCCCTGGAAGATCCTGTTGGCTGAAAGCTAGGGAGCCCCTCCATGAACCCTCTGTATTCATCACTGGCCAGCTCTGGCACCTCCCTGGAGGGCAGAAAATCTCTTCCTAAAAATACCTGCTCAATGTGTTTGGTGTCAAAATGTGATGAAAACATTTTGGTTTTTGTCCTTTACCTCCAGTATCTCTGCCTGGGGGAAGCCCTAGGAGCACCATGTGTGTGGGTATTCCACCACAGAGTTTCAGGTCAGCATGAGATGAACTGACCCTTCACTTTCTTGGTTGTGTCTGTGTTGCAGGGGTGGAGGGGAGCTGGCTGTGGGCAGGGGTACAGGAATGTGATCAGGAGTCTTGTGCAGTGAGCAGACCCAGGTAGGAAGGAGGGATGGAGATGTTGGATAGGCTGCAGCTGGGAAAAGTCAGCTCTGTGGTAACTCAATATGTTCCAGCTCAAGRAACACACAAGTTTTGGCAGAGAAACAGTGTTGTGATATCCTGGGATAGGAGGGACTTAGCTRTTTCARCCACTGAGGCAGGCATCASCAGAGAGGAGCTTATTTGGAAGAARCAGCACTTTGCACTTATGAAAGTGAGTGTGCAATCCCTGACCAGCTGGGAATGAGATTCAAGCCTCTGGTTGGGATGGGATGCTGCTGTGCAGAAGGTTTGGCTGACCTCTGGAAGTTAAGAGATGTCCTGCTCCTACCTTGGCTTCAGGTGACCCAGGCTGCTGCCTGTAAGGTGATGGYGGTGAAGATCTACAAGAATGACGTGGACCAAGAGGTGATCGTGCGTGAGATCAGCCTATTGCAGAAGCTAACCCACCCCAACATTGTCAGGTGGGCACATCATGTGACCAAGAGCCCTGGGCACTGACAGGGGCTGGAGCTGGCCTCRTATCTGCAAGGCAGTTCCACAATGAGTGGTTGAGCTGAACCTTGATGGCTTCTTTTTTTTTAATGTGTTCTTCTGCTTAGGTACCTTGGGATATGTGTGAAGGATGACAAGCTGTACCCCATTTTGGAGGTAAAGTTTTCTTGCCTGTAAATGTACTGTGGGCAGGCAAGGATGCTGTAGATCTTTGGCAGTGGGGATAGTGGATGACCTGTAATGCGTATCTATGTCTGTCTGACTCATGCTCCTGTGAATGGCTCTGGACTAGCAAGATTGCATTGGAGGAGCTTCTGGTCCTTTCTGCCCCACAGCTGGAGTGGGGCATAATCACTGTAAGGAATGAGATTCAGACCAGAGTGTATTGCAGGTTGGCTTGGTACCACCAAAGGGCCAGATTGGGCCAGTGTTGTGGGTTAAGGTTTCTCCTTTTGTCTCCTTTCTTGGGAAATTTTTCCTTCCCATTTTGTTGCTTGGATACACTGATTGCCAGAAGCTCATCCTTTTGATGGCTGGGCGATTGGTGAAGATGGTAGAACCTACGTGTCACCCAAAGGATCTCCCTGGACACTGCTCCTGCCTGGCAGGTTCTTTTTTATCCCTCGCTTTAGAGAGAGGGAAGTTCTCGCAGGAGTTTTGGGCTGGGGGAGGGTGTGTGTGTGTGTGGAGCCGGGGGTAGCTTCACTTCTTGCCCTGCTTGGCTCGGAGGAGGACGGTGGACCTGCTGCCTGCGGGGGAGAGCTCGCCTGCTGCTGCTCAGAGCCCAGCATCTCCAGTCGTTGGCTCCTGTTTGCTGCACTGTGATCTTCTGCCCCACCGTGCCTTGCCAGGGACCCCTGAGATTCCAGCTGCAGTGGTTGAGTTCTGCTGCATCCCGTCTGCAGCCGCAGGATTCTTCTCGTCTCTTTGCTCATCTGGCCATTCTGGGGTTTCTTGCTGTCCAGAGGAGCACCGAGATCGGCATTTTCCACTGTGTGTTTGCAGAGGAACTTTTTCTCCATCCATCTCTACCAGTTTGTGTCTACCATTGGCCACTGGGAGAGCTGAACCAGCCGGGACCCGGGCCATAGGGCCCCCTGCCAACTGGGACCATAACTATACCAAAGGAGAGAGTGTATCTCTGTGTGAGGCTGTTATTGGGTTTGTGGCTGGGTTGGTTGTTGCTATCGTTGTTACTTGTTTCACCTTGTTATACATATTAGTAAAAACTGTTGTTCCCTTTTACCCATATTCTTGCCTGAAAGTCCATGATTTTCAAATCTGTAATAATTCGGAGGGAAGGGGGGGGGAGGAAGTGGGTCATATGCACCACTCCAAGGGGAGTCCCTGCCTTCATTGGCAAGCACCTGTCTTTCAAACCAAAACAGCCAACTGGAGCCAGGGAGTAGGAGGGATTGGAAGGCAGGAAGTAGAAGGCAAAKCAGTCAGAGCCTGGCAGGACCTCCAAAGTGGCTGTGGAATAGTTGTGTGGTCTATTGGGAAAGCTGGGCTCATCCRGACTAGCAAGGTCTCACCTTGTTCTATGCTGTCAAGGGTAGAAGATTTTCATTAAACCACACCCTTTCCCTCTAGTTCACTGTGATTGAGGAAGATGGCTGGCTTATACAGCCTCCATGTAATGGAGCAGGACCCAGACCCTGGCAGAGATCTCTTGTGCCAGGATGGGTATTGGTAYCAAACCACACACCAGGGCCCCAGTGCGGTGACATTCCAAACCTCCATCCCAATCAAGGGCTCTGGATTGGCAAGTGAAGGCTCAGCTCCTGGGGAGGCACCAGGACAGTCTGTGCCCAGCCACTTTTTGTCTGCTCACAGTACGTGAATGGTGGTTGCCTGGAGGAGCTCCTAGCCAGCAAAGACATTGCTTTGACATGGAAGGAAAAAGTGGACTTGGCTTCTGACATCACCAGAGGCATGATCTACCTGCACTCCAAGAACATCTACCACCGAGATCTCAACTCCAAGGTATGCARCTGGAAATAGGCTGTCACTGCTGAAGGCAGTGGGGTAGGAGACAGTACTGAGACCCTGTAGGGCTGTAACCAGGGTACCTCATGCCTCATGCTGCTCCTCTGCTTCATGCTCATCCCTCTGTAGTCAAGGAAGCTTTCTTAATAAAACCTTTCATTACATTGCATTCATCACTTGCCAAGCAGGAGACTRTATAGATATAAAAATACATCCCTCCTAGTGCTCTTGCTACCGGAAAAGAAACCATATGGAACCATATGCGTAGAACTTCACCTAGAGGGTTTTTTTTTGCAGGAAAACTCTGCTGGATTTAGAGATTTCCTTTTCTACTCACACAAGGAGGAAGCTGTTCCCAGCAGGAGTTGGTCATGGGCTCTGGGAGTCAGTGCCATGTGAGATGGTCCCTGTCTGTGTGCAGAGGACAGCAGACYTCAAGAGATGAGTGTCTCCTCACAAAAGTATAGGGAAATCAATCTTCATTTATCCAGAGGGTCCTGATCACCAGTTTTAGAAAGGTTACTCGCATGGTTTTCACCTGACAGCRGTGAAGACTGGCACCTGGAGCCAGGCTTTGGTTGTAATGCAAAGGCACATTATGTTCCTAATGCATTGGCCTCTGGCTGAAGGGCTCATGATGCTCAACAAGGGCCAGAGCAGCACTGAGGCTTTGGCATTCCTAGGTCTGTCTGTGAGGACAGGTTTCGATGTGGTTCTTTCTCTGCCACTGCTCTGGCACTAGGAATGTGGTGGCACAGTGCCTTGTCGATATCTCTTGGACAAAACTATTCAAATTTCAGGTGGATCTGCAGCATGTCTATGATATGGCAGGGAATAGGAGCTGGGAGGTCCACCAGACTGGACCATTCAGCCTGGACAAGAGGAGTCCYTATAAACCTCTACAGTACCTGAAAGAAAGTTGTAGCCAGGTGGGGGTTGGACTCTTCTCCCAGGCAGCTAGGGACAGGACAAGAGGACAAGCTGTGCCAGGAAARGTTTAGRTTGAACRTTAGGAAGAAATTCTTGACAAACAAGGTTTTAGAATGGGCTACCCAGRGAGGTGGTGRAGTCARCATCTCTAGAGATRACAAAGGACAAACTGGACATGGCATTTTGTGCCATGATCTAGTTGACATGGTGGTTCTGGTCATAKGTTGGAMTCAATGATCTCAGAGGTTTTTTCCAGCCTAATTGATTTTGTGACATCTGTGACATCTGTGTCAGCTGATGCCAGAGGCTGGTTTGGTGATTCGTGGATATGGAGCCTGTAGATACTTGCATTTGAGGCTGGATAGGTAGTGTTATATCTCTGTCAAGCTATTTTCATTGATGCTCTGTGAGCTTTTTAGGAGAAACTTGAACTRTTGATGAAGCTGGGCAGTGGGGAAGTCAGTCAGACATCACAGCTTTGAGAGATGTCAGCACAGGGGTGAAACTCGCCTTTGTAACTTCATGCAGTTTCCTTGGTTCAGTTATCAACCATGAAATCACTAACGCCAGGCAAGGACAAGGCATGATCTTGTGGCTCATTCTGATCACAAATTTTGGCCAATGTGCTCTGAAGTAAGGTGAGATGTAATCTCCTATTTGGTGGTGACCAGTGAGATTGGGGGCTTTCCAGATCTGCTTGTGAAAAATGCTAGAGGTCCCTGCCTTTCCCACTGTCTCACTGCAGTGGCTGCACCCTGGAAAAGGTTTATCCTTGCCTAGGGAAACCCATGGAACCTGCATTGGTGATGGCTGAAAGTAGAGAAGAAAAGTATGTACCTGTTCCCTTGAAATCAGGTTGCTAATATGAGCCATCTGGAGAGATGCCAGTCATTTCTGCTGGTTCCCTCGGAGAAGCTGCTGAGGAGGAAATCCTGGGCAACTGAACASGCTGAAATTGCTGGGGTTTTCAGAGAAATCTTATGACAATTTTATAGGGCTTCCTYCAGAAAGCCATGTTAAGGGTGTGTGTCTGTGGGCAGTGAGARGGACTGTGGCTGTGCCCTCCTTTGGCTGGACAGTGAACAAGGTTTAAGTATGTGTTTCAAAAGTCTGCTTCAGAATAGGATGGAGATCACCATGTTTGTTGAAGACCTTCGAAGCATTATTCCTGGCTTCTTGTGTGATCAGCTCATCCCTAATCTGCCCCAATACTCAGTGTGTGCTGCCAGGATGCACATCCTGGTGAGGGGACAGCCTGTGCTGGTGATGGGTGGGGGAGGGCAGGGCTCAGAGCCAGCAAGGTGCTGCTGGGTGAAATRTGCAGGTGTTTCCTCACTGGTGTCTCATGCCATGCCCTTTCAGAACTGCCTCATTCGAGTGACGCCGCAGGGCCGCGAGGCACTGGTGACTGACTTTGGGCTGGCCAGGGAGGTGGTGGAGCTGCCTGTGAAAGATGTGGAGAGGAAATTGTCTCTGGTGGGCTCTGCTTTCTGGATGGCTCCTGAGATGCTGCGGGGGGAGCCCTATGACTGGAAGGTATGGCACTGCTTCCCAGATCCCCATTCATCCTCAGATCTACTGAGCTAGCATGGGAGATGTGTCCTGTGCTTKCTGGTGACATGGCTCAACAGCAGAAAATCCCTCCCCTCCTTCCCAGGAAACATCCTGCTCCCTGGACCTTTGCTCTGTAATGCTCTGCTTAGCAACTTGAAAGTTCTTTATGTGGCCATGTTAAGTTAAACTTCTAGGGAAAGGGATTGCTGCTGTGGGCAAGCACAGTGAAACCTCTCTGAGGAAGGTGTCTAATGAGTTACACACCAATGAATCTGTTGCAGGGTCTGGGGGGGTTTGTGCCAGAGCTGTGGTAGAAGCCACCAAACACATTGAATAAGAGCACAGGGCCAGGCTTTCTGAAAATCAGAATGGACTCCAGGTGGGATTATGGTGTTTCTGGGTGGATTTAGAACCCCAGAARAAAWTTKGAGGTTTGCTGCCTCCAWCTCYAATGAGTTTCTCAAYGGACTTTTGCTTAAGTAATAAAGGRCCTTGTCATTGGTACTCCCCATTCTCATTCTTTGTTTCTGTGCATGTTCAGGGCCCTGTCTCACCTTCCGCTCTCCCACCCCTTCTGCAGGTGGATGTGTTTTCCTTTGGCATTGTCCTTTGTGAAATCCTGGGCAGGATCTCAGCTGACCCTGAAGTKCTTCCCAGGACACAGGTATTGGTTCCTGCAGCCAAATCTAACAGTGTTTTCTCCATGGTACCAGACTGTGACTTCTCTCTGGATCAGACAGACCTGCACAGACATGTGTGCTCACATTCAGGTTTCTCTCTTGAGGTTTTCTTTTTTTTCTGTGAGAAAATCCCATCTCAGCATTTTCAGTGCACAAGCACAGCACCRATAGTTTCAAAACTAAAAAGTTATGATTAGAGATGAAATACATTGTGCTAGTTTGAGAAACAAACCAGTGGGGTAATTACYGCCACATAAATATGTTACAAGAGAATCTAAGTCAGAACTACAATTTAATAAAAAAAATGAAAGGCAATAATACAGAACCAACAGCTTAAACTGACAAGAGTCAGAATCCAACCTGATACCCTGTTATGCAGGGTGGTGGCTGCAGTCCTGTTGGAGTGATGGATGTGCTCTGGTCGAAGTGGTGATCCTGCAGACAGGTCGAGTCCATCTCTGMAGGTCCAGTGGTGATTCTCGAGCTCCTCTCCTCTGGGWATCCAGTGAACAAGTGTCCCAGTGTTCCAGAGCCTCAGCTTACATGCCAGTAGGGATGTCCAGTTCMTCCTCTCTGGGCAGGGCATCTCCCAATGGGATGATGGAATTCCAGGAGTCATTCCCARARACCTTAATAGCCCATTAACAAAGATGCCCCCCCCCCACCCCAAGGTGTTTTCAGGGCTGAGTCATGYKRRRWTWAARRAMMMYKSCCCACCTGGTTAAACAGCTTATGGAGATGGTAAYAGAATACATTCTGTTTTGGTTACACCTTCCATGTAACCTAAGACATATATCTGCTTGGACACCTTAATTGAAGATATTTCATTTTGCTTGACATTTCCATTGAAGTGGCAGGTTGAATACAACTTTCATCACAAATGTTTCTTTTCAAACTTGGAGTTAATTCACAGTTCATGTGGAAACAGTGGGCTTCCCTAAAACATGGCCTTTTTTGTCCCAACATTCGCAACATTTCCCTTTCACAAAGTGCGAAAACAAAGTTTATCTTGAACAGTATGAAAATCCAGCAAGAAAACAGCCTATTCCTGCTTTCTAAGGAGCAATACAAAGAACCTTGCAGTGATCAGAGGTTACTCCATATTTCTGTTTCTGCCCAGGAACTAATACTTCATGTTCACAAGATGAAGGACAGTCTAATACCAGAGACTTTGAAGTCTATGTGGACAAAACTGTAGTTATGGAAACAGCTGGCTGGACCCCTCCAACTCTCAGTTGCTGCTGAAAAATCTGATTACCTGCAGTTCCTGTCCCCAGCAGCCCCTGCTCAGCACCTGGTTTTCATTTTCGTGGCTCTTGTTGCCTCACTCTGAGCTTTTCCAGGAGGACATATACWGCCCTGTAGGGATAGCACAGAGCAGATAGAAGGATACTGCAGTCTCCCAGCTCTGCTAATGATTTRCATGTGTGCAATCCTGCAATTGCTGATGCTGCCCCTTTTCATAGGCATCATAGCTGTGATGGAGACCTGAAAAGCTTTAAACCATGAGCATTTTGTTCTTAAACATCTTCAGAAGGATGAAGAGCATTTAAAGGACTTCATAGCTGAAGTATTTTCTACATGTTCTTCCCCTTCCTCACAGGATTATGGCTTGGATGTTGCTGCCTTCCAAGGAATGATCAGCGAATGCCCCAAGCAGGTGATGGACCTCGCTGCTAGCTGTTGTCGGGTGAGATTCTTGCTAGCTTTGGGACTTYTTTTTACTTTTGATTTTATTGGATTTGTATTATACTTGTATGACAGAGACCAAAATTGTTGTGAACCCTGGAGAGCTTGAAGCTGCTGCTCTCAGTGCACAGGGCTCTTCCACTTGAGCTGTAAAGGGAGGAAATCTCCCTGGACCAGCAGTATGCTTTCATCCAGCATGAAATTTTGTCCCTAGAGTAGTTTATGTATCATGGCCTGAGACGTCCCTTTTCTCTTTTATGCTGGCCCAAATTGAGAAGCATGTTGGTGGTAATATCTAGTCCCTCCTTTAGCCAGGCTGCAGGCTGAGGGCTACCTGGCCAGCCCTCTCAGGCTGGCATTGTCTCACTGTTACCTGGTGTTACAGATGTCATCAGGGCACAGTTCTCCACCCTTTCTCACTTTAGTACAAAAGGTAATGGTGAAATCTGGGGGCCCTCCCCAAGTTTTGGGGAGCTGCCCAAAGCGTCAAGAGGCAAAGCAGTGAGAAAGTGAGGATTCAAGTTAATCTGTGAAAAGAAGAGAAAAAACAAGTCATCAGGTGATCATAATGAACCYAACTGCAGGGAGCTCAAAGCAGGARACTRAAGCAAACCTTTGCCTGAGTCCTGAGGTCATGTGAGTGAGAAACATGCCCTGTGTCACAGCAGTGATTTATGTTGGCCACTAGATACGATTTATATGTTCAGGTCTTGTATCTTGGACAGCYACATCCTGATGCATGTTGGTACAATAATGGGCTCTTGTCAGACATGACACTTGGGGCTGTTTTTCTCTGGCTGTGTGTGATGTGCAGCTTTGGGGACTTTCTGGGGCAGCTCCCCAGCTGTTCCATGGGGTTAGGCACAAATGGCAGCCCCAGGAAGGCACAAGGTGGGGTTCAGGATGGGGACATCTGTGGCTGTGCCTCTCACTTTTGGTACATCCCAGTGACACCAAAGACAAGTTGTATCAAGGAGACAAGACAGATTCTGACTTTTGTGAAAAAGTTCAAGGAACAATTCA
The DNA here is from genome assembly GCF_030028575.1 of Malurus melanocephalus. NCBI lineage: Eukaryota > Metazoa > Chordata > Aves > Passeriformes > Maluridae > Malurus > Malurus melanocephalus. The sequence continues at coordinate 53,512 of NW_026623915.1, read as the reverse complement.
TCTCCCGCTACACCTTCCTGCAATCTTGCCCTTAATGGCATCTTCGTCTGCACTGTTTGGATGGGCTTTGAGATGACCAATGCCCATACCTTGTACTAGAGCTGCCCTGCACCACAGGCCCTGGCCTGCAGCTGCTTGTTTGCAGCTGGATGCCATGGGACAGATGCCAGGAAGGCTGCACGGCAGGCATGTGACCCAGATCAGTGCTGATGSTGGATGGATGCCACTGCTCAGCCTGGGGGGAACTGGCAGAACTGATGCAGAGCACCCTCCTCTTGTCTGGGTTGTCCTCATCAGMTTTCCATTCTCGTTCCAGGTGGAAGCATTTAAAAGGCCGTGTTTCTCCAAAATCATGGATGAGTTGGAGAATGTCACAGAGACCCTGGAACCCAGGAGGGACAATCAGCTTTTGGGCTGAGCTGTCTGCCTCCTTTGAGTCTTGGCAGAGATACCCAAACTGTAAGTTACCTCTCTGGGGGGTCAAGAGTAAAGAAAGGAAGTGGGAGTGGGAGGAAATAAGTGATGTGGTTTTTATTTAATCACAGTCTTTGTCTCTTMATTTCTTGGATAGAAAAYTGGTTAAAAATTAAGGGAYTTAGCCAGGRTGYATTTTTTCTTAACTGAGGTTTTTTAAAGTTGTAATTGGGACACCAATTTGTCTGAATGCTTGTTAAAATTATCCTGGAGGGACCCAAATTCCCTTTTCCTTCTCAAGTGTTCAACAGACACATTCTGCTCTTCTGCTTCCCTGTGCCCCTGGACACAGAACCTTCCCTTGTCCATCTCCATGGCCTTGGAGAATCACCTCTCGAGGGATTGTAGTTTGTGCAGTGGGAAAGAGATGCATTTTGGAGTGCTTGGTGAGCCTCAGAGTGTCCTTATATTTAAAAGCCTTAAAGCACCTGTCCCTTGCAGGAACAAGTTCACTCTACAGGTCTCTGTCTGAGTCTCCTAGCATTGCACTCAAGATGTACACAGCCATGAACACATCTAGGAAGGTTTTGGCAAGTCAGCCAGGCCACCTGCAGGGTGCTGATGTGTGCCAGCCAAGGCAATGACAAAGGTGTGCCTTATCAAAATATGAACTTGTGGACTGATTGTTGTGGTTTGAAAACTGGCCAAATGCCAGGCACCCACAACATCTGCTCACTTGCTCTCCTCTACCATAGCTCGGCAGAGGAGAGGGAAAAAACCCCAATAATTAACACAAGGATTCATGAGTTGAGATAAGGAACCATGAGAAAAATGGTCTAAGGACAAAACAGGCTCAACTTAAGTTGCAAAGTGAATTTATTACTAACAGAGTCAGAGGAGAATAATGAGGAGTAAAATAAACCCTAAAGACACTGTTCTTCCCCTCACCGCCTCCCTCCTTCCCACCGATAGCGCAAGGTGGTAACAGGACATGGGATTTTGGTCAGTTCATCACCAGGATCTTATTCCGCTGCTTAGGGGGAGGAGTCCTTCCTCTGTGTCACTGTGGGGTTCCTCCCACAAGCAGACAGTCATCCCAAAACTTGCTGATGGCGTGGGGTCCCTTGTCCACAGGGTGCAGTCCCGAGGCCAGGCTGTTYCATCTYGGGAGCAAAGCCTCTCTCTCCATGGGTCTCCTGAGGACCACAGTCCCCTTTGCCACATCTGCCCCCTCTGGCATGGGGCACCTCCTCTACGGGCTGCCGGTGGATCTCTGCACCCTCTGTGGACCCCATGGGCTGCAGGGGGACAGCCTGCTCCACCATGGTCACCATGGGCTGCAGGGGGACAGCCTGCTCCACCATGGTCACC
>NW_026623915.1:22815-51387 GCF_030028575.1 Malurus melanocephalus | reverse complement strand
TCCAATTGGCCCAGCCTTGGCCAGCGGCATGTCCATCATCTTCAAAGCCATCAGAGATTGGGTCTGCTGGACATGGTGGAGGCTTCCAGAAGCTTCTCACAGGACCCATTTTTGTGCCCTCCCCAACTACCAAAAACTGGGCCAAGCAAAACCAACATACTAATGTATCTTCTCAGAAGGGCTTTCTCAGACACATCCCAACATCATGACGGTCTGGGTTTCTCCCTGCCACCCTCAACTGCAGCTGAAAGATGTAGAGGTCTGCTTCTCCCCCTCCTGTCCCACTGCARCCTTGATGTGAGCACAGTGCCATCAGACTGTGAGGCTGAAATGGGATAGAGCTGGGTCCAGCATCATCCAGAATCTCACCCCTTTCCCTGCCTGGCCCAGAACCCATGGACTCCTTGGCAATGTGGGACACTCTCATGGGTCTCATGGCTCAGGCAGCCAGGGAAGGACTGTGTTTTGATATAGGGTTTTTCTTCTGTGGGTAGAGAAGTCTACAAGGGTTGCAGATCTGAGCCAGAGGTGGGAAGAATTAACAGCTAGGAATTGTCTGGCATTGCAAATTAGGAGGTGAACAGTCAAGTCCCTGTCCCCTGACCAGCTGATTCCTTTTCCCAGAAAAATCTGCCAAGCTGGAGTCTGTTCTTCCTCTGTCTGCCCTGTACAAGAGGAAGCTAAAARAAGATCCTTCAATCTACTGATGCCTCAAATGGCCTGGGATGAARTTGTCTTGTTTCAGGGCCACTTTGCACAGGGTGGCTCTTCTGCTGGCCACCACCTTCCCAGGATCAGCAAGGCTTGGTGATGGTGGTGCATCAGACTGGGCTGATCCTTCCTCTGCCCATACATCTSACTGGTCCATACATCCTGCAGAGCAGCAATCATGAGGCTGGGACACAGCACACAATTAATGTGGAGTTGTGTATGCTCTGGAGATGCTGTGGTATCAAGGAAGATATTTTGGCTTTATTTATCTGCTTGAGAGTAAGAAGCCTGCTCAATGAATAAATGGATCCAGGGGAGAGAGTGTGTGTGTGTGTGTGTGTATGTGTGTGTGTGTTATAGTTTCTGCACAGAGCTAAGAGAACAGCATTAGCCAGCATGATCTGAGCTGAGATGTATTAGAACCATGTTTTCTGGCACTTTCCCTGTGCCCCATTGACTGACATGGTGAGGTGCTGGATCTCAGGTGACCCAAGTTTATCAAGTTCTTATTTTGGTGCCAACTGCAGGGACAGATGGGACCAAGACTGTCTGCAGGCACTGTGTGGACTAGAAAAACTAATGTTGAGAGTCCACAGAGGACAGAGTTCTGAGAATTTGTCAGGTGCATCTTGTGAACCAAGAGCTGCTGCTCTTCAATGATAAGAGCTGGAAGGAGAGGCAAACATGAGAAACCTGCCAAGCTGCCCTCCAGGTATAAGCCACTGTGCTGGGAGTGCAGGGCCTGGCTTCCCCACAAGCAGTCTGATTCAAAGTCCAGGTTAGGGATTGAATCTCATGTCTCCAAGTCCTGGCATTGAACTGAAGCAACTGTGGGGTGGGGCAGAAGGAGGTGGTATCTGGGTGTGCAGCAGGTCACCTTTGCTGAATCTTTCTAGGAGCTGCCTCCTCTGCCTCTCTCCTTGGTTGGCCCCTTGCTGATGACACAGACCTGGTCATGCTGTGCCCCATGGGCCACGTGTTCCCACATCCTCCATTGTGTCTTCCTTTGTTTTTGTAAATGCCATTTGGGGATAAATTCTAGTGGTTCTTTTCCTCATCACCCCTGTCTGCTGTGTTGAATCCTCCTGGTGCTAAGTGGTGCTGCTGAAATGCCATGATTCCAGCTATAGGCACTGAACACAAGTAAATGAACAACTTCRAGTTCTCAGCACAACTAGCGCAACAAACCTTTAGTCAGAAGTAACTTACGAAAGAGTGTAACTTACCTATGAGTGGTGTTTTGAATCCTCTGTCTCCCTGTGCCCTCAGTTTGTGGCTGGTGTCTTAAATCACCACTTCTCTTGGGTTGAGTGGGCACAAGGTAACAGCAGCACAACAAGCGTAAAGCAAGGGGTATTGGAGTCACTGCAAGGACCAAACCACAGTGAAACAGTTKCCCTTTCCCAGCTKATTTTATGCTGACTCATACATGGTATTAGTTTCTCTTCGGATTCAGCGATCTCACAAGGCTATATCCAAAAATTGGAGGAAGGTGTTCACCATGCTARGACCACAGGGTCTGCTGTATCCAAACACAAACCATGACATGATAGTCATCTGTGTTAGGTAGGAAGACCTTTCAAAGTTTCTTGAAATCAATCAGCTTTCAGATTTGTGAAATCCCCGGGCACTTACATGTGGCCAAAGTGTGGTGTTCCTCCCTGGAAACAGCCACCAAGCAGCCCTTGGTGGCTGGCAGTAATCCCATGGATGGTTTGGACTGCTCAGTCTTCCATGTCCCTGATGRTGCAGGAGGATATGGTTGGAGGCAGCCCTGATCTGGCCCAGAGGTTGGACTGGGTGGGACCTGAGAGGACTGATTTGGTCATGCTTTTTGGTCAAGCTGTGCATCAACAAGGTGTTTCCAGTGTCTCAGCATGTGTTCAGCTTCATGATGTGATAGAAACCAGRTCCTCTTCCCATACCCCATAGCCTGTCCCAGACTGCTTCTGTTGACTCCCCCAAGCCTTGCTGTTCATTATTTGCAGCAAGGGAAATGTCTGGAGAACCTCTAGGGACATTGTCATTTCTGGGCTTCAAAGTTGGTCCTTTCTAGGTCTATKAATGAGTATAAGAGGGGTTTTAAACAAAAATACAAACCTGATGCATGAGCTTTCCAGGACAGAGAGGARAAAGCCCTGAGATGAATAGTGACCAGGATAAGTCACAGACTGACCGGAGACCATTGGCAAGACGATGGAAAGCAAGAGGGACTGGATGGTATCCTGACAATTTGTGAAACATATTCCTTTAGGACATCTGTAGTGAAGAAGTAAAAAGCAGGGGATGTTTCTGCATTGCCTCTTAGAAGATTAATGTTTCAAAGTCTAAGTTTTGAATGGCCTCTAACAAAAACTTYAGAAATTGCTTTATTTTAGARAATTASACACATGTTTCAAGGTCWTTAAAAGCTGTAGTTGATACATCAGGCATACATAATAACTAAATAAACTTTTTGATACATCAGGCAAACTTTGCCTGGAAACCAACGAGCAGCCAGTGAATCTCAAGGGAGCAAAGATGAAGTTCTCAATGGACATGTTGTTGTTATGAGGKGGAAGTGTATTGCTGCTCAAAACCCTCCATAAGCAAGTTCCCAATCTGCTTCAGAGGCTGCAAAAATCTGCTGCAAAAATCTACGWAGTGTCAGAGTCTTTGCTGTCCTTTGCAGTCCTGGCTGCTCCAACAAGGCTGCTCATGCCCCACCCTGCTGGTCTGGTTGCCTGGGATCACACTTGAGGCAGATGTTCCCCATCATCCTCCATAATCACTGCTGGACCCATGGTGGTGGTAACTCTTTTCCATGCTTCTCAGAATTATTCTTGGCATTTCCCTACTTTTCTACTTTCTCTCTTTCATTTCTTATTAAAAATAATAATTAAAAAAAAAGTTGAATTATCACTTGGATCCCAACATTTAACATGGTTTGTGTTTTAATCTCGCTTTCAGGTATATTTAGAAAAAAAACATAATCCTTTCCCGCAGTTGTGGATCGAGGCAGAACTTGCCTCTCCTCATCTTAAGTGGATCAGACTGTYAGAAGTCTGTTCATTGACTCGCCCCACACTGGTCAGGTGTGAAAGCTGCTGGAGGAGTGAGAACCTTTCTGTTGAGGAGAGGCAGCAGTTCTGTATATACATGTATCWGGGGAACTGGACCCTGAACTTGATGATTCAGTACTTTCTGTCTGGAGTSAGTGCAAGCCCTCTCTGTGCTGCAAGCACGATGCCTGGGATGGCCAATCAAGCCACATCTTCTGGAAGTGTTTAAGACCAGGTTGAATGGAGCCCTGAGCAACCTGATCTARTGGGTGCCATTGCTGYAGAGCAGRTAGAACYAGAGGGACTCTTTAAGGTCCCTTCCAACYGTGATGAAGAAGTTAATGAGGTTTGGCTTTCACAGGGTTGTACAATTTAATACTAAAATTATAATGTTGTTTTTTTGTAAAATGTTGAATTAAATTGCATTTAACTTATTGTAGGGGGYTGGTTGTGGAGGGTTGGTCTTGTTTTTTATAATAAGGGTTTATGAGTTACATTGGGGTTGGTTGCTGACCAAAYTTCTCAGTTGGGAGCAAGGCTTCATCCAATGAGAACACCAACAGTCACAGCAACGGCCCTCATCCAATGAAAACTTGGACAGACACAGCAACAAGGACTGCACCAAAGAGGGATGGCATGGGCAGGAAGTATGTAAAACCAAAATGTTTGATACATACATAGGTATGAAGTTAGAGGGTATAAAAGTCGGAACCACCACATCAAGTGCCCAGCGCTACCCTTCTTGCTTTGCAGATTTTTTTAAGTTCTCAATAAATTTTTAAATTTTTTTTTTCAAATGAAACTCATTCCCATTCAGCATCTGAATAGTTTATAACACAACCCAAACATTCTGTGATCTATGACCTTCTCCCYCACATGCCTACATTAGCACATTCATCACAACCTTCATCACAACCTACCTTGCAGTGCTTGGGGCTCATGCWGGAGGGGCTGCAGTGCCAGCCCATGGCTYACTGTCCCARCTTAGGGGAYTGTTATGGTTTAACCCCAGCCAGCAACTATGCCCACACAGCCTCTTACTCACTCCCCCACCAGTGGAAGCAGGGGGAGAATTGAAAGGGTAAATGGTAGAAAACATGGATTGAGATAGACACTTTAATAAGGAAAGCAAAAGCTACATAGACGAGCAAAGTAAAACAAGATTCCACTGYTTCCTGTGGGTAGGCTGGTGTTCAGCAYCTCCAGGARAGCAGGGCCCTATCCTGCGGAAGGGTGACTTGGGATGATGAACAACATTACTCCAAACGTTCCCCCTTCTTCCTTTCCCCCCTGCTTTTTATATACTGAGCATGATATCGTATGGTCTGRAAYGTACCTTTGGTCAGTTTGGGTCATCTATCCTGTAGTTGTCTCCTCCCTGTCTCCCATGCATCCCCATCTTCCTTGCCGGTGTGGCAGTAGAAGAAGCAGAAAAGGCCTGGGCTCTGTGAAAGTCCTGCTCAGCATTAACAAAAACATTTCTGTACTATCATCACTGTGTTTAGTGCAAATCTAAAACACAGCCCCATACTAGCCAYKGTGAAGAATATCAATTTTAGCCCAGCTAAAGCCAGCACAGGGACTCGGGATAATTTCACCCTGCAGCCAGGTCCAAATCACCTCACCTAGCACTGGTGATAGCGTGTCATACCTGAATATTTTTTTTATGTAGTCATATGGTGATCTGGGAATATGGACCAGATGGGCTTGGATAAATAGCTCTTGGTGTCATCTTAATCCATCTAACATCAGTGTCCTTCACAAACAGAATGTAAACATGGAAGGTTTCTGTGTAGTAGCAGAAGAGGCTAAAGGAGAGCAGAAATTGGGGATTTAGCATTTTTACCTAGGTTAAAGCTAAGTATGTTAGCACCTGCTCATACATCTCTGCAGAGGAGCCCTTAGTAGCACCTTAGGCCTCTGAGAAGCTCCACCTGAAAGATGGCATCAGCAGCTGATGGGTGAGGTACAGCTGCTGCTCTGGGACCTTGTTCTTGCTCCTGCTGAAGGCACGAAGCTGATGAGGAGTAGGAGGAAAACAAGATGGAGCACCTGGAGAGGGAGAAGTGACTAGRGGGTTTTCAGTGTGCACTTCTTTACTCAGACACACACTTTCTTSTGTAGCTAAGAAGAATTAAACTGAGACAGCACCTAGTGAGTGGGGAGATGGAAACCGTATTAGCACGCTGTTGCTGTGGTGGGCTGAGTGACCTCACTTCTCACCGACAAGGTTTGGATTCAGTCTTGTAGGGCTGGAGCTGCACTTCCTGCCTATCTGTGCAACACGTAGTGAAATAAACCCAGAATCCTTAGGAACACAGCACAAGAAATACTCTGTTTCCACCGTCTCTGTCTGTCCCTGCAGGGGACAGCACTCACTCTTCTGTGTCAGCTGTGGGGAGGAGTCCAGCAGCACCAGCGCCGGAAGAAGAAACCCATTTCTGCTAACAAATACAACACACGAACTGGATGAACTGCATCCCCCACCAGCACATAGCCCTCAAATGCTACTGAAAATAGGGTGAAATGGAAGTGATAGATATGGTCTATATCAAAGTGACAAGATGCTTATGAGGCCTATTAATTGAAAAMTTTCTATAGCCTTTTTATATGTTATCAATATAAGAATGTAATAACTTTTTACATATTATTAAAATACAATGTAATCACTTTCAATATATTATCAATGATAGCTTATATATATATTGTTATAAGTTTTTTAATAGTGTATTAGCAACATATAGTGTACCAGCTGCACGTAATCTAACCAGCTGGATTAGTCCATAGATACGTGAAATCACCAAGAGGTATAAATCAGAAGAATTCTGAAGAAAGTAGACAGGTAGATGCTATAAACAAAGAACAGTAGAGAGCACTAATGAGAACTTGGCAGAAGCACAGGACAGTCAGCAAAATAATTGGAAATTACGACTTGAAGGACTAGAAAAAACCCATGGACATCAGAACTGTGCATGCCCTGAAGACAAAGGTGAAAAGTCCACCATGATGAAGATGATGGTCTCTCATTAGAGGGAGATTCCCGCGACCACCGAATTGAGGATGACACATGTGCACTTGTAAAATTGTGGTATCATGTATTTCCGTGCCCATGTATAGTGATGGGTGTATGGTGGGGCAGTGACAATGTTCATGTTACACCACGCTTACTGTATAAATATGTGCTAATTTGAAGCAAAGGCAGGTGGGTTAGGAGGAGAAATCCTCCTCACCTGCAGTGCTACACCAGCGCTAATTATTTATTATTTGTAATAAACAAATACCTGCTCTACAGACACCAGTCTATGGGGTTTCATTTCTAGGCCTTTTTCGGGCATCAGAAGACATTGGCACTCCGGGCAATACATGATGTCCACATTTGCAAGGCTTGACTTGATCTGCTGTAGTGTTTTGRTACCACACATGCTTCTGAAGAGACTATTTTGCATTCAGCTCTTGGTCCACAGCAGCTAATGAGGTCTATAAAAATACCCTGGAAGAGTGGCTGAAGCTGGCTTTGGGCCTGGGTGATAAAATGGGGTATGGCAGGAACCTCAGAGCAGTGGCTGGGGCAGCAAAGGCAGGCACACTGCCTGGGTAGCAAACAAAATGTTTCAAAAAACTCCACAACTTTAGTGGGAGCCGCAGGGGTTGCAGTGGACACAGAGTACTTGGTTAGAGCGTAGTGAAAAAACCCGAAGGGGCAGCAGAGAAGAGCTGGGCTGTGCAGCGGCAGCGGCTTCTCCGTAGCAGCAGCTGTATGCAGCCAGGGAGATACGCATGCCCTCCGGGAAGGGGGAAGGGGGAAGGGGTCCCCGTTTTAACCTGAGGCACCTGAATAAATGGTGAAGGTSCTTTCCAGTCAGATCAAGTTTAATAAGGTCCCACTTACACGGCTGCTCTTATGAACAAAAGCTCACCCACAGTAAGGAAGAAGCAGCACAGGGCTGGGTTCTGCCGTGGCGGTGAATTCTCCCCGTGGTGAGCAACACCTCAGCTGTTCCTTCCAATCCCGAGAGAGAGAGAGCTAGGACCTACGCCCAGCCCCTTCCCTCCAGCCCAACGAGATGTCTGCCCTTCTGTCTTGGTTTGAAAGACAGGTGTTTGTTAATGAAGGCAGGGACTTCTTTTGGTGTGGTGAAAATGACCTCCCTTCCCTCCGAATTATTATAATTTTGAAATTAAGGGGCTTTCAGGCAAAGATATGGGAAAAAGGGAATAATAATTATTATTTATATGTATAACAAGGTAAAATAAGTAACAATAACTATATCAATAACTACTTAATTATGAACTGAGTGATAGATTTTTTTGGGGCTGCCGCACACTCCCCTTTGGTGCAGTTACGGTCCCAGCCGGCAGGGGCGCTGTTGGCTCCCGGCCAGGCAGGGAGGGTGCGATGGTTYCTCTGCGGCTGCAGGGGGCGCTGTGGAGCGGGTCACGGCTGGTTTTAAGGGGTTTTTTTTTGTGTGTGGCTAATGGTGGGCGCCGGGCAGAAATGGATGGAGATGAGGTTTTTTATGAATTTATAGGGGGAGTTCATTTTGGTGCTTTATTTGGATAGTTAGAGGAGCTGTAGCAAGAAGTTTGGAGCAGTTAGATGGGCAAAGAGACGAGCCCATGTATAGTGATGGGTGAATCCCGCGGAATGTAGACAAGATGTGTTAGAATTCGGCTATTGTAGCTGGAAAATCACAGGRGGTCCCGGCGAGGCAGGGGAGCAGAAGTTCTAGTGTAGGGGGTAGGAATTTATGGCTGGACGCTGGGCTTTGCAGCAGCGGCAGGTGMGCTSTCTCCCGCAGGCAGCAGGTCCACTGTCCTCCCCTAAGCCAAGCAGGGCGAGAAGTGGGCTATTCTCCTCCCCCTCACATCTTTTTCTCATGCTCAAATTTTTGCGAGAACTCTGCTCTCTACAGAGAGAAAAATTGTCAAATAGGAGGGGTGCCTCGAGGAGTCCTCATTCCCCCCCAGGGCTTGGCAACTTCTTTTGTTTCTTTTGAGCACTTGGCTATTCAGGAAACGACACACCCATTAGTGTATCTTAGTAACAAAATGGGGAAAAAATTCTCCAAGACTGAAAATAAAGGAAGAAATCTTAACCTCCACCACCTTCAGATAAGAGAAACCCCTCAGATGAGAAAAGTGCAGCCAGGTGCACCCCTTTCCCCTCCTGCTCCCCCGGCCACATATCTTTTTTATCTTAAGTATTGGTAGTTACYATCTCTTAGGCAACAGCTGGGAGAAAATTCCCTAAGAGAGAGAAAGAAAATGGAAAAATCCTGACCTCCAACYGGCAGTTTTCAGAAAAATATGCTTGGGCTCAGTCAGCATTAGTGGGGCTGCTGGAGGTAGTCAGTGAGAGTGAGAGTCAGGGTGASAGTTTACAGGAGCTCAAACCAGCACTGATATCTTCCATCTTCAAAAATCCTGCTGTGGGCAAGAAGGCACAACCTGTAATATCCTTTCTGGTCCATTTTTGTCCTCAGACATCATGTTCTGTGTCTTCTTTTGGTTGGTGAGTGGCACCTCTTGGAGCTAGTCAGGCACCCTCTCACCATGTTAAACTGGCCTGAATTTCATTTCTGTTCGCTTATAGGAGTAGTGGTATTCTTTGCCTGTCTTCCARTTGATGCCATCAGCGTAGCTCCTGTGCATGCCCATCCAGTATATCCCATTCAGGTTGGAGTAATGGCAGTCATTGTACCACCATGCTCCCTTGTATTCTGTGGCACAGTTAAAGGAGCTCATGTCATTGTCCTGATCTGTTGTTGAAAATGGCATGTCCCTATGGTACGATAARGAGTCTCCTGCAGAGAGCACACATTCACAGTTATTGCAGTAGGGATCACAAACAGGACTGATATGTCTGTGCACCTCTGTGAGTGCCAGTGGCCCTTGCCAGGTACAAGGCAGATTGAATAAATCCTGCCTTTGTATTGCCCAGGTTTCCTCCTTGTCTTGGATCAAAGAAGCATCCTGAGCTCTGTTAAAACACATGGAGAATTTATCTATGCTTGTGAATCAAATGGGCCGGGCTCTCCTCACAGGTACACGGGTGTCACTTCTCTTGCAAYACTCAGGTTCTCTGCAGACACGCTGAGGTCTGAATTACTAGACAGGGTTGCAGTGCACAAAGCCAAAAAAAATCCAGAGCACTGCTCTCTCAGGTGTTGGTTTCACTTATTCCTGTGTGATAGATATTGAGTTTTGAAGATTTGTTTACTTTTTAAAAAAACCCAAAACATCAGGTATTAAGAGGTGCAGTGCTGATGCTACAAGTGTTGAACAGCACCCCAGCCCTGGAAATGCCAAACCTCATGGGCAAATCTCTCCTGCCAATGTAGCCAAACACAGAACTTGGCCTGGCTGTTGCAGAGTTGTTGGAAGGTCAATTGTATTGGGTACTGCTCAGAACCAGGCTCATTTGGTGTTAAATCATGTGGCTGGGCTTGTAGGTAATAATCTGTCACACTTCTTTGAATGATGGGTGTCTCTCTCCATCCCTGTACCCAGAAGTCATTCAGTACCTGAGGTACCATAGCCAGTTTTGAAAAATAACTCAAAATGTAGCCAATACAAGCAGTTTGCATGATACATCTCTGCACACAAGCTGAACACTTCTGAAATGCTCTAGGAAACAGACTTTCCCAGTGAGCTGCCTTGAACTTACCAGCATTTCCACCAAGGAAGTCTCCTAGAACTAGTCTGTATTTCTCTGACTCCCCTAAAACTCTGAAYGAGGCATACTTGGCAAAATAGTAGTTGTTCTCAAAGTCTCTCAGGTCAATGCGGAGTTCGCAGGGTCCTAGAAGAGAAGGTGGACAGCAATGGTGCAGGGTGAGTGCTGGATTTCAAGGGGGAGGGTTTAAGGAGCTATGAGCTAACTTCAGAAGAGCTTCCACTACTTCGGAGATTTTGATTTATTTAAAATTCCTGCAGACTCTCCTATACCTTTGATGGTTTTCCAGGGAAGCACCTTTTCATATACAATATTGGGTGGTCATGGGCACTGAAAGCATGTGAAGGCATGTGCCCAGTGGTCCTGCACACAGCTGTGACTACAAGGCTATGTGTAGACAAGACAATGCCATCACAAGCATTCCAAGTAGTGTTGGCCTGTCTCCAGGGTAGATCATGCAGCCAGCTCATTCTCTTCCCTGACTTCTAGTTTTGCTTTTCTGTAGCGTGCAATTTCTTGTATGCAATGGGCTGCAAGAGCCTGCATCTTGTTTGGGATGAACAGTGCAGGCCTCAGATGAATTTGGAAAGCTCAGAGGTCTGCAATGACTCAGTGTGGTACAGGGATTGGACTCTCATGGCCCCAGCCGGGGACAGAGGCTGACCTTACCCAGAGAGGTGAGCAAGTGGATGTTGTCATTCCCCATCCAGAACTCAGTCAGCTGGTTGCCAAAGCCTCGTYTGTATGAATCCCAATCTCGCAAGAAGTTCACTGACCCATCCCAGCGCCTCTGAAAAACCTGAAAGAGACCCTCAGCCCCATCAGCCCATCCCTCAGTCAAAAGCATCCACAGCACCTGGGGGACGTGCCCACCCTGGTAAATGCTTCCCCTGCATCAGGATACTTCTCTGGGTGTCTGGGGAGCAAACCCCACAAGAATCCCTCACTCAAGTATCTCCTCCATCTGCCCTTGGAAGTGAGGAGGAAAGAAATTACTTGCTGGTTTAAGCAGGGAGTGGGTCTGTGGCACTCAGCYTGCTCCCAGAGACAATTCCTGGGGGAATTCCCTGCATCCATAGGGATTCACTCTGGCTTGTGGATGTCCTCAGCTGCTGTGWGTTTTCCTCTCTTTTGTTTCTATTTTTGTGCCATCCTTTGCAACTTTAACAAAAATCACTGCAGGAACATATAAACCTCCCTCTCCTCATCCTACTCACAATCCATCCCCCACCATCCATGTCCATGTCACAGAAGACAGTGGTGGCATTGCAGCCTTGGGGGTAGATGGTGTACCAGCCACTCAAAATCTTCCCTTTGGCCAAGAGTTCTTGGCAGTTCCTGGGTTCTGTGCAAATCAGAGAAAGAGATGAAGTGGAAAGAGTTATAATATGTACACTGATCCAGTGAGCACCCCATCCTTGAGCCTTTGAGCCCTTTAGCACCCAGCTGCACTGCAGGATCTTAATGCACAGSTTCTGGGAACCAAACCCTGCCATGGCTTCTGAGCCCATATGTTACAGGGGAGATGGGCAGCTTCTAAGAAAGAAATGGTCTAAGCTGCTGACACTCTTCTCATCTGCAATGACTTTTGGTGGTCTGGTTTATGGAGCTGCTCTGAAAAGTATGATGAATTCATGATCCAGGATCTTGTCCGAGCTCCAGAATGCAAGGAGGGCACCAAAAGTGTGTGGGTAGTTGACAGCAAAGGAGCGGTGACACAGAGAGTCAATTCCTTCTGATGCAGTGAAAAGTGTTCACATCAYCCTCTACGGATTGAATCACAGAATCACAGACTGKTTTGGRGTGGRAGGAACCTTAAAGCTCATCTCATTCCACCCTACCATGGGYAGGGACACCTTCCAATAGACCAGGTTGCTCCAAGMCCCATCCAGCCTGGCCATGAACWCTTCCAGGGGTGGGRCAGCCACAGCTTCTCCAGACAACCTGTGTCAGGGTCTTACCACCTTCTGAGTAAAAAATCTCCTCCTAATATCTAATCTCTTTTAGCTGTAAATCGTTCCCCATTGTCCTGTCACTGCCCATGTAAAAAGTCACCCTCCAGCTTTTTTATAAGCAGCCTTTAAGTACTGGAAGGCCATACTGAAGTCTCCCCAAGACACACAATACTTTTGAATATGTACATTTATATATATATATATATATATATAATGTATACTTTTTTTTCTCCCCAAAACCATACCTGCTGACAGAAGTTCGGATTCACAGGTGACTGAATGGTCCCTATCAGACATCCCAGCTTACAGCTGCATCAGTAGCTGTTGTAGGGAAAGCCTGAGATGCTCAGAGATGGTGGTGCAGGTGTCCCAGTGTGCTGTGTGTGATACATGGATACACAGCTGTACCAGTCTGTCTTGTGACCTCCCTAGCAGAGGGATGGTCCTGGACTTGCTTTTTCTTTATTAGTCAAMTGTTTTACATGCCCAGTAGAAGTGTCTGGGGCAGCAAGGGACAGTTCAGTGGTATCCGAGTCTCTCAGGTGTTACAGCAGCTTTGATCTGCCTGAGTCTTTGCATGTTGTTATAACTCTACAGCAGTCAGTTGTAGCCAGAGCAGGTTATAGCTCTCCTTTGACTCATGGAGACAGATGGGGTAACTGAAACYTGCTTATTTTTCTTCTTTTCTTTCAATGATTAAGTTAATCTGAGCATTATCATACATATGAACTCACATGTACTAAGGGTGCCACTTAAAGTATGGGGGTATAACTGCCTTTGAAGTAGTCACRTGTCCATACAGCTGTTTCTAATGCTTTCATCCTAGAAATCAGGACACTGAGTCTCTGAAAAAATTCAGATATCCTCCAGGATACACAGAGGACAGAACATGTAAGTGGTGCTCAGAGGACATGACTTTCCYAGCATGGCTGGAGTACAGAGTAGACCCACAGAAGATGCATCTGTGAGAAGCAAAGACAACAGTGGTATTTCCTTACTCCATCCTTCAGTGTTACTCTGAATTTGTTTCTATTCCTATCCTGTCCTGACTTTGGGTGTGGGTACCACCACCATCCACYCTGCAAAGCTGACCAATGTCATGAAGACCTAGGATGAAACTCACCCCATATTTCTGGATATCCAGGCTCTCCTTTTGCTCCTGTTGGACAAACAACACAATCAATTGCTCTCCACCTTCACCCAGCACTCACCTTCCCCAGTATTTGACATTCACCAMGACAAATCCTGCTGCATTGGAGAGCTGTGATGTTAGAGGAAGTGCTTGGCTCAGAGAGAAACCAGRCAGAAAGAGTAATTCAATATAAACTCTGTCCTGGCTGCTACCAGGCCCACCAGAGGAGACCCACGAGCCCATCTGCACAGACCAGGAAAGCACAGAGGGGCAGGTGGGAACCCAAGTCACAAACCCCTGTAACTACAGCAATGACATGCAGCAGCTTCAGACACTGCAAACAGCTTTCCAGGTTAACCAAGAGGTACAGGGAGTAGCTATGAGGGAGGACACTGCAGACAGATATAGATAGATATATACACATATACACCGATTATGCTCAGAGGGCAGCAGCCTTGCATCTCTTGGCCTGTTGGACTTGGTATGATCCATTTCCCATGGACATCTGTTTTAGGGCTTAAAGGTCCAAATGGTGAGACTGGCATAAGACGTGTCTCTGTTGGACCTGGCTGTCTGCCTGCTGCTGTCCAAGAGCTGGATACCAACATTTTGTGCCAGTGAGTCCCACTGGGCTGGGATGTGAGGGATAGGAGTGAGTGAGTGAGTGAGTGAGTGAGTGAGTGAGTGAGTGAGTGAGTGAGTGAGTGAGTGAGCGAGTGAGAGAAGGAGGAGGAAATGCTCCTTGGGAAGGCAGAGTCACAAGTCCCTGGAGGGGAGTGATTGCTGCTGGCAAAGGGCTTTAGCCAGTGGTTTGGGAGAAGCAGTGACAATTGGAGCACTAGAACCATCTGCCAGGCCAGCAGTGTTGGACCCATTGATTGCCAGCCAAACTCCAGAGAGGAAAGCCACAGTGCAGATAGTGCTCAGTGGTGGGTGCCTGTGGCCCTCACATAGAGGATGATGACACAAAGGAAAAAACCCATGTTTCCCTGCTACCTTATTGCTAGTGCTGGTAGAGACATTCCTCTGGCACTAGCAGCAACTGAACTTCATTTGAGCCTCTGTATTTTGCCATAGCATGGGAATATTAGAGCTCTGCCCAAATCTGGCTGATCCCTCAGCACTGTGGTTTCTGATGGTGCCAGGTGACAGCACCAGGTGCCCGAGCTGAGGGCAGCACCTATTGCTGAACATCTGCTTTGGGAGCAGACTACCCACAGCACCTGTGGGCAGAGCCTACGATGAGGTACATCTGTCACCAAACAGCCCCATCCRGTCATTATAACTGCTCCCATCTTGTGTGTTGTACCAGAACAGCACAGTGTGGAAGTTTTCAAAGCAGCTCATATGATAAACTCAGATTAACAACGTGATTTACCTTTCAGTCCTGGGAGGCCGGGCTCTCCGGCTGCTCCTACAAAACACAAGAGAAAATGCTCGTCACAGACTATCCAATGCAAATGAATTATTGTGGCTCCTCAAGTGGCTGCTCCAGTCCCTCTATATGTCCCAAATGTACAGGAGAGGCTGTCAAGAGGTGCAAAGCTACAGTGCTCAGCTGAGTGTCCCAYGTGGTGCTGCTGCCCCAGCCTGGCTGCTCTTTTGATCAGCCCCATCTCTTAGGAGCAGCAGGAAGAGCAGGATACAGAGGAGAGTGAACTGCTGCTCCATCTCCAGGAACGTATGGGGAATTCACAGTTCCGTGACTTTGTGGGGGCTTTCTGTTTACAGTCAGACACTTACAAGATTTCAATCAATAGCTGCTTTTTCAGTGGGTTTGTCTATCTCCTGCTGGAGTTTCAGTTCAAGTCTTGGGTGCTTTTGGCCAGGAAATAGCTTCMTATTCAGCATGTAATAGGGGTGTCTTCTCTGCTAGTCTGCACTGCTGCTCGGTTCCTAGATGCCCCATTATGCTGGGAGCTGGATCATTTAGAAGAGATACTTTTCCAAGTATCGTCCTGCTGAAGGTCCTGCTGAAGGTCCTAAGCAAGCCATGGTGGGGAAAACCAGTTTCTCAACAGGCATCTTCCTCTTTTCAGGGATTCATCCTATTACAGAGAAAATCTCATTGTGTGCTGCTGTTCTTTGATCCCATTCTTGTGGTCAGGTGGGCACTGCACACCGAGTCAAAGCCTGGAGGCTCCTGAAAGCACTGATGTGCTTAGGCCTGAGCAGCAAACCTTACAAGATGGATCACTGAGTGACTAACACCATCAGTATTATTTAGCTAAAATAGATGACAAAGATACTTATGCTAGCTGTTTATAACCTTGAGTAGTTATCTACATGAAACGTGTAATTTTAAGAAACTTTCTCAACTGACATGAATAGAGGCTTGTTTGTAGTGTATTTAAGGAGAAAACCCTCCCAGCCGAGGCCTGGCGCTGGCTGGTCAGGAAGTGTGCCATCAGATCGGGTATTTCTGTGCTAAAAATATAACTAAGCCAACTCAGCTTGCTGATTTGGGCCCATAAGAACTGGACTCCCTTTCAGGGAGAATTCAGGGACCTTACCTATGGGTGGATGCATTGCATAGGATTTGCCCAATTGCTGGGAAGGGTTCTTCAGGTGCACATTGAGAAATGTGGCTCCCCAGTAACTGCGGACTCTGGATGGTGGTAAAGTATTTAAGCAACTGATGATGTATCTTTGTCAGTCATTATCCTGTCTCTCATACAGTAATGATTAAGTGCATTATCTTGCTTTTTTTTTGCTTTTTGCCAAAGCCAAGTGCGTAGTTTTATTGAATGTATCATTCACTTTTGTTTTCTTTAATATTCATAGTAAAATAAGACCATTCTTTCAGTTGGTGTTGGTGTCCTTTAAAATGCCTCAGTCAATTGACAGAACTAGCACTCAGCATRGTACCTCTGCATCAGGCCTCTGGGCTAAAGCCCCACAGAGAGCTCCAAAGCTCCTCAGAGCTGGGGGGCATTTAGGCAGRCTTGTGCTGGAGGCAGGTTAGGAGTGGAGAATAGGGAGAGGTCTGACTTTAGGGGGCTGGTAAGGATCAGTGGAAAATTTTGAGAAGAATGATATCTTCTATATTGTGGTCCACTCAAGAACACTCTAGTGCTCACTCCATGTACTTGACTCCCTTTTCTTAGACTATGGCAAGCCTCCAGCTCATCTCTGTAGACCCAGTCTTCCAATGCTTGTCCTGAGCTTGGGGATATTTRCAGATTAGAGCTGCACATTATACATTACCTTTTGCACCAGGTGGCCCTGCTTTCCCAGGGAATCCCTGGTCTCCCATTTCTCCTGCAAAGAAAGAATCATTTTTTATGTGCACCTTGCAAACTGATCAGAGCAGGGAGGTCACAGAAGCCTGGGCRACTGGGCCTTGGCTTTCACAGAAACAAGGGAGACCAGTTTTATTAATTAGATTCAGTTTTGCAACATACTCTTTTGCCTTACTCCTTTCTTTCTACTGAAGTCTCAATAGAGTCTCTTACTGTAGTTCACATATGAATTCTTATGAGTTTTGATGAGTTTTGTACATCATGGAGCCAGCCTATGGATTTTGCTGCGGTGGATCATCTCGCTCAGCTGATGTGATTCACATTCTCTGTAAGCTGGCTATGGAAACTATGAAGGACCTGCCTCTCYCTGGCTTCCCAGGGTAGGGGTTGCCATACATTCCCCAAACTGTTCCCCAGGAAACAGGCAGGAGCATCTCAGCCTCCCTCCCACCCAGACTGTTCAATAGAGACCCAGAAAATAAATGGATGACTTTCTGTAGAAGAAACAAATGAGACACTTTACATCCCAAGATTGCTTCAGATTTGTGACAGGACTCAAGGAAGAAACCACTCACTCCATGTGTACCAGCATATGTCTAATTGGGGTGTTCTCCACTCCAGTTCTCCAGGAGCTCACAGCAACCAGTGCCAGGGCAGCCATTGCTCCAGCCTCAGCTTGCTTCCCCTTCCCAAAGCAACAAAACAATCTCATATCACAGTGCTCATCACTGGCTTTGGGGGCCTCACCTTTTGTTCCTGGGAGACCTGGTTCWCCTTTTGGGCCAGAGACACCTGGGATCCCTGGACATCCTTGAAGAATGGCGAGTCTGTCAGCATCACCCAGTCCCACTATTCTCACCTCTGAGAAATTAAGACAGTTTTTGTTGAGATTATTAGAGCTCTGAAATGTCTTGGAGAGGAAACCAAACTCTCTGAAACTGAGGATCAGTGCAATCCAAAGCAGTAAGTATGGAAATTTGGGTGTATTTTATGGATTGACAGATGACATTGAGGATCTCACATATCAGAGGAGCCAAATTCTGCATCCCTCTGATTTCAGGGAGGAGTTCAGTGGGAGAGGAGGCTGATACATATGACATTGCATTCATGACAAATATACTGTAGCTTAATAAAACAAAAGCTGAGAGGTGCCCCAATGGTTATGACAGCAGAGTAAGTGACACTGATGGATCTGTGGACAATGAGGATTCTTCTGAATTTCCTGATGGCAGGCTTGTTTGAAATTGTCCCATTGCCTTCTTGAGGAATACAGACAGAAAACTGCTGCACAGCATCCCCAGGCTGATCCTTTGTATAGCTCTGTGTCCTCTGATAACTGCACCAAGACCCTACTGACAAAAAACCCTAATCATGGTGGAAAGCCTCARTGGGGACTGTCTCTTCCTAGAGAGGTGAAGGAATGATGTTACATCATTAGTTGGAGCCAGCAACTTTCTTAAGTGGCTGGTGAGACTTCAGCCTCCCCCTTACTCTCACCCAGTTGCAGCTGAATTTAAAAAAGCATAGAAGGAAAAAAAAAAATCATATGCTACTTCTCCCCCTCCCCTGACCCTCCCCAAGCTCCTTCTCTTATGAGGGGAGATTAAACAGGCTGTCTCAATGAGACAGCAGTAAGATTTGTGCTCTACTCACCTGAGCAGGTGTCCTCAGCATCACAAATAGTCACTCTTAGGCTGAGCAGTACCAGGAGGGCTGGGGCTGCCCTCCCCATGGCCAGAACTTCTCTCTGCACAGCTCCCCTCAGCCACCTCCCGGGTGCTGTGCCTGGCACTGACCCATCCAAGCATTTCATATCTAACAAACAGCCTCAGTGTAAGCTCCACCTCTGTACTAGCCCACTGGCTGCTCTCAGGTCTGGGGCCTGGCTGGGTCTCAAGCTGTTTCACAGATAAGCTGCTTTCCAAAAGTCTGATGGGAAAGTTCTCGATTGGCTGCCCCAGCCTGCCTCATCTCTGTCCTCTGCAAATTTTGGATGACCTTCCCTTCTCTTGTGTTTCTAGAGAAAATGAACCAGCAAAACCATATATTTTTTTACCTAAGTGTAGAAAGCTCCCTGTATCCTGCCTACTAGTATTCCCTTATGAAGAGCTGAACTTCATGTGTAGATGGGGAAACTGAGGCACTGGGAGTCAAAAGCACAAGGTCAGCTGAGGTCAGTGGCAGAGAGAGGCTAAACAACCTGGCTCACACTCCAGTGCTCTTCTGCCMAGCAGCCCAGCACCACTTCTCAGCCCCTCAGGCTCCCACTTGTACGTGGTTCATGAAATGACAGAGTTCAAACTCAGGCAAGAAGCATGTTTGATTCCCCTCCCTCCCCCACAAGTGTTCATTATACTAGTGAGAAGGATTCCTGGTTTCTTTCCTGCTGCTGTGCTTTGCTCATTTGTGGCAGTGTTACTAGAGGTCCAATCTGCTTCATCACGTCTGAACCCCATATTTCTTTCAGACCCAGAACTTTTAAACTTTATGACTTTTAGTAGAGGGCACAGCTTAAGTTCCTCCTCCTTATTGTTACATCCCAGTTCAGAGGAG
Organism: Malurus melanocephalus; assembly: GCF_030028575.1. Lineage (NCBI taxonomy): Eukaryota > Metazoa > Chordata > Aves > Passeriformes > Maluridae > Malurus > Malurus melanocephalus. The sequence goes on along the minus strand of NW_026623915.1, from coordinate 32,077 downwards.
ACAGATTTCTTGGAGCCTTTCCCCCAGGACAGCAGAGGCAGAACATAGTTCCCCCTCAARCACTTGTTTCTATCATAAAGTGCCTCTAACAGCCCAACTTCCAATGTGACATGATGGTTGAATGTTAAGCTAATGGAATAAGGYGAGGGAGAGGTAAGTTTTTGATTGTCACTTAAATTCTGTGTTCCACATATAGCCCAGACATACACACATTCATATGCATACTATTATTCATATACATAATAATATAAAATAATAACCCAGTATGTGTTGCAGCCATTTTCATTCCTGAGAAACAATTCTGGCAGAGAAATGCACRCCTTAATTACCTTCTCCCATCTGGAAAAAATTGGAGGAAAATCAGAGTTCTTGTGATGAAATAGGCTGCATTCAAGTTTGGGTTTTGCTTTATATGGGAAAAAGCATCTCATTTGTGGCAATCGTAGTGTTTTAGTTCTTGGGACAAAATGAGATCAGCTCCTTTGTTCTTTCAGAAGGAAAAAGGATTGGCAGGTGCTAGGGAGGGAGAGATCTGTGCAGGGCAGCTCTAGGGTGACTGGGAACAGCTCACCTCTCTTTTCTCATCTGTACAGCCTGTGCTGCTCATCTGCAATGAACTGGTGTCTGGACCATGGGRCAAGTGGAAGTGATGTGGAGCCACCCCTCACACTGAGAAGCCTTCTCCTGCCCAGTGCCTCCACTCTCTCTGTGGGAAGAGCTGCAGTACTCTGTTCCAACCGGAGGCAAAAGTTGCTGCCTTAATTTGTTTCCCTTGGTAAACAACTCCAAAAAACAAAGGCCTTGCAGATTGCCCCATAGTTACAGGCTCTCTAGGACCTCAGGCTAGACCTGTCCTGTTAGAAAAAAAAAAAAAAATTGTCCAGCATTTTCCAGGTATTCCATTAGCAGGATCAAGCTCCAGGTTGGGCTGAGAATGCATGTTATGGAAGCAGCTGTGATATATTTGCCCAACACTGATGCATTCCCTTACGTGTTACTAGCTGTGGGCTCCATCCAAGCTGAGGGACACCGATGTCTCCCCACTTTCATCTGGGAAAGCAGCAGTGCCCTTGTTGATGCAGCTGCTTTGGGAGCAGGAAGGAAATTGCCAATGAACAAGCTTAGTCCAAAGTAGGTCAGGCTCCCGAGGGTAGATTTTGAAATTGGTGCAGGAATCAATACTGCCTTAATTGCTTTTCCTCATCCCAACACCCAGTGAAGGTTGCAGAGGGCTGATAATTTGCACCATCAGAAATGMTTTTGTATGTGTACATTCTCCCTTTAGCCCTGAGAAATATCYCCTGCGAGTCTCAAAAGTCCAGCAACATTTGAGAATGAGAAAAGAAGAATTTTGAGCACACTTAGTGAATGGGGAGAACCTCTGTACACTGGGACCTATCACTTCACCTCTAGAAACATAAATGCCAAGAGTGAAATTCCCARAATTGAACTGATCTACAAATCCTCAAGAAACTAAACTTAGGAAATCAGAAACCATAGAGAGCTTCATAAAGTTCATGTGGAAGCATCAGGACCATGTGTAACAGGAGATTTAGCACTGATAAATGCAAAATAGCTCTGCTGCTCATTTCTTTTGTCCTTATTATAAAACCAGTTCCAGGCTCTTGAGGCTCCAGAAAGGCACAGGTTAACTGGTAGAGTTTCTAAAGACAGTTGTCCTCATGAAGGAGGGGAAATGTGGGGAAGCAGAGGGAAAAGACTTGACCCGCTCATCCCTTTGTTTTCACATGTTGTGTTGCTTCACWCTCTGCACTTGCAGGGCAGTTTCAAAGGAAGCTCCTAGCTCTGTGGAGCTCAGGCTGCTGGTTTCACTGATCTTCACTGGTGCTGACAAGACTCTTCTTGCTGRGCAGAACAAAGCCAGCTTTTCCCATAGTGCATGCTGGCTATAGTATGTCCCAGCACTGGGCAGCCAGGCAGTGCAGTGATTCATCAACACSGAGCAGTCACTTTTAACCTGCATCTAGGGGCTCATTCCCCACATTTCCAYACATCAGTTTTGAAGTACAGTGGTTTCCTAACTTCGTCTTGATTTACTACATTCTTAAAGCTTGTGARTTCCAGGATGTCTTTGACTAAGGGATGTAGCTGCTGCCTGTTCCACTGATTAGATMTCCTTTCTTGCTGACTAGTCTTGAAAGTATACAAAGATCTTACATCAAAGAACATCCTGACTTCAGATAATCTTGACATATTCCCCATTTTGCAACACCACCAGAAAACAAATGTGATTTTGAAAATATGATGTTCTATTTCCAAAACCTTTTTATTTGTTCCTCAGTATTGCCATTTTGTAGGAAACTTCAGAACACATAAGTTTCAAAAAACAAATTATTGAAATTCAGCTTACAGGGATGCTTCAAATTAGAGAAGTTCAAAGTAAGGTAACTCTCAACTTCTTTTCCAAACCTACCCATCTATCACAAAAGCAGCAGCCATTACAGGTGTATAATATGTGGTCTGAGGGCATGAGCTCTTTAGTGCTGGCATGCTATGAACCAAGACACACACCTCTCCAAAACCACAACTCACTCACCTGTGATCCCCAAGTGCTGCATTTCTCCCTCTCAGACATAAGGATCCTGAGCTCCAACATGCAATTTTRCTAGCAAGCCATGTGCACATAGTCAGGTCTTTTCTAAACCAGCATTTCCCTCAATTTCAGTGTGGCCCCAACTCATCCAAAGGCCTTGCAACATAGCAAACTGGGTCCATTCAGCCTCTGCTTTGAGCTTAGGGTGTGGGTTTTTAATCTRCTCCCAAGTCCCTTGTTTGATGATCCTTGCCTGATCCCTTGCTGTACAACTGCTGTCATACCTCACTCTTAGCTTAGCTTAGGCAGCTCAGGGACAATGATACTTTGCCATCTACAACCTGGACTTCAAGTCTTTAGAGCCTCTTTCTGGCTTTCTTCTAGAAGGAGGAGAGCACCTTCTCATTTCTTTTCTGTACAGAGGAAGCCTATCAAAAAGAACTGCAAAAGTACATAATCTCCCACCTTCCTTGTTTTAATAGTCTGTATTCTCAATTACAAATTCACCTTGATTTCTTGACAGAAAGAGCAAAGACAGACCGTTCAATCAAATGCAACATCTCTGAAATCGCAACCAAACATGCAGTTACATAAATGCAAAATGAACATTTTCCTTTCAGCTTTAATATGTTCCCAGCCMTCAGTTCTACCTATGTGCTTCAGGTCATCACTGCCAACCTAGATGCTATTAGATTTCTGCTTATTTGAGAAGACRGATTGTGTATAAAGAAGTACTACTAAATAGCCCAGTATAAATACAAAACAGGGGAAAATATTTTAAACATATTTGTACATACATAAAAAAGGAATTTAAAAAAGCCGTTACTGACAAAAAATATTCTGCTTTCTTTCCAGGAAGCTGGTGGTTATGTTGTTGGTTTGCAGAGCCTTGCAATCCTAATAGTGAAAATGCCATGTCAAAATCACCCACTGAAGTGGTCATTCCTGACATCAAGGGATTTCAACGTGCCAACATAGATCAGTATGGGGAGCCTTAAAATGAGTGTTTGCTTCTCTTGAAACCTAAGGAGGCCATCCTGCTATACATAGCATTTTCAGCCTCATAAAATTCATGTCTGTGTGATGGCCAGGAGMTGTTACTCCTTTGTACATGGGTATTTTCTGGAACAAGCTGCTCCTATCTGAAGGTTCCCAGAAGAATGCAATCTACACCCCTTGGCTGTTTGCAGYGATAAAAAGTAAGGGCAACAGTATGGCCATTGCCATATTAATGGAAAAAGTGGCCAATACAAAGATGGTTTCATTCATTCACCTCCAAATATTTATTAGAAATACCTGTGAGCATTTCTTAAAATAAAACTGGTTTAAATAACACCCTCAATGATATGCATGCTTGCGCCAGTCTCTAAAAGGACCAAGAAAGCAAGTCTAYTCCCTTTGCTCTTCCCCACCCCAGGCCTCATCCTCTACTAGAACTTTCTAAGCTCATTGCTGAAGCTTTTTATGCATTTTAGGTACAGTAATTCCAAGATGAAATCCAAAATTATTCCAAAATGAAATACAAGAGACAGTAGAAGATGTCACATAGTGTTCAAATGTCTGCATCCTCTAGAAAAGTAGAGGCTACTTTATGTTACAGCATGGTTCACTACTGCTMTGGGGAAAGACACACTGATCCTTCCAGGAATAAGAGTGACTTGCCAGGAAATAGAAAATCCAACAATTTCTTTAGGTGCTTACTATAATTAATTTAATTGGTTTCTATTGGCATAAATTCCAAAATTACTAACTTCCAGGGTAACTGCAAGACATATCTCCTCTCTAGATTTTGGAGAGAAGTGCACTGAAGACAAGGTTTGTTGCATGCAGTAATGTTTTGGAATAAGGTTTTGTTTTTACTCTACTTTTTTGTTATGGAAGCTGTTGTTTAGTAATCACCCTAGAGAAGTCCGCACCCTGGGGACTGATGGTGGAAACACAAACCTAAACAGTCTGAAGCTTTCTGGTTCTACTACAGAACCCAGAAATGGCCAAAAGAGATAGTCTACAGCAGTGAGAAATAAAAAAAAAAAATTAAAAAAAAAAAGAAAAACAAACAAACAAACAAGTAAATCCTGCCTATATAGTCTGAACAAATGTATGGCAATATCTCTTAATCATATGGTACAAGACCACTCACTGCTGAAGATAGGTGCTGTCTAGGAGTTACAGCTAAAGAGAGGAACACCAGTGAAACATCTGTTGTCAGAATCTGGCAGCTTCAATAAGACAATAATTTTCATTTTCTCCAGGCTCAAAAGTCCAGCTTGTGATCCTGTGCAACAAACTACATGCTGCTTCTAGCAAGAGGACATATGCTTTCCATTTGGAACACTTAGCTTTCTCCTTTAAAATTAGGATGAAAAATAAAGGTATTTCTTTTGATGGAGAAAGCTTTGTATGTGGTATTTTCTGAAAGATTGCAATGGGCCTGAAACMAAAATAGCAATTGCCTGCTACAAAAACTAACCCTACAAGCCATATGCACTCTAATGGGTCCAAAGAAAGGCTATTTGCTTTATCCTCAGTTGCTCAATTTAGCTCAYCTGCAGCCTAAAGTAGTAACTCAGCACACTATAAAAATGGTAATTACAACTATCTGAGCAAACCTGGCTTTTGGAGATACCAGCTCCCTCTGTTTTACAGGATTTAATTCCTTACTTTGCTTGACTCATAGAGACCCTCCTTAAGTTCAATGCTACAAGACTTAAGGAAGGATTTAGAATGAATGAACTACAGTGTTCACACTTGGTTGCAGGGCAGTGGAGCTATACAGGAACCATGCTATTGCTTGTCTTGGCTTTGTATGGTTTCCTAATGCTATGAAATGAAAACATCTAGAACCTCCCTGCTGTACCTGAATGGAAACTTGCAAGCAGCAGCTTGTAGTTTTTACTGGCATCTCTCCAATTTCTCCTCAGAATATTCTCCCCAGCTACCAAAAGCTTCTTAAAGCCCCTAAAATTTCCCACCAATATTCCCATCTCCTAACACTCCTCATCATACTGCAAATTCTTCTCATAACCAAACTCCTCCATTGTTTCTACAGCAACCTTCTCAAGCCCTCTATCTATTTTCCTGGMTACTATTTATTTGGCTTAGAGCCCTTGATAAGCTAATTTGTTATTTAGAGCATGTGCTGAYAGAACATTGGCCTTTGGAACACACAAGGGCACAGGGTTGCCCTGCAGGCTGTTCTGGACTATCTCTTTGCACAAACCAGTTTTAAGTCTGGAGGCTTGGGGAAACAGGAAAAATTACCAGGGCTCAAGCAGAAATGCAGAAAACAAGCTGGTGTCCAGCTTTGTCTCCTTTGAAACACTAAAATAGCAAATCTTGAACATCACAGAAATGCGACCTTAACATTCACTTTGTGTGGGAAATAAAGAAAAGCCTTATAGAATAACCTTTCTTTGTTCACTCTTGTTCACTTTTCTTTACTTTTGCCCACCAGCAAGCAGTCCAGGTTACTGGACTCTTCTCTCCCCTTTTTGGGGAAAAAGATTTGGCGGCGGGTCATGTGATCAGGGAGCGATTGGTGTGATTGACATGAGATTGTCTCACGAGYGAGGCTGTGATTGGTTAATGGGACATGTGGACACTGCATGATCAGAGATGKGATTGGATGAAGGGTTCATGGGTGGCAYTGCTGCATGTCAAGCAGCCAATCCATGTTTAGCCCGCCTAAATTTAGAATACAAAAAAGCTCAGTTTTTTGAAACCGAACTATTTTCCTCGAACCAGCAAGAAGGGGTCTGTGTGCCTCTGTTCTCAAATTGTTACAACTTTGCATTGAAAATGCTGTTTAGGAGTCTATTAACAATTGTACCCRGTCTGTGGGGGGAAGAGGGGAGGATGCTTTTCCCCAGCATTTCACCCCCTTTTCCTCTTTCAGGCTTGCTACAACAGTTTTTGAGAGTTTTGAATTCCCTTTGGAAAGCACGTTCTTGTTGCCAAGTCTGCCAGGTCTCCTCAGTTCACAGTCCACTCCATGTTTAGAGTTACAAAAGAGATTCTTAGGAGAGTCTTTCAGAGATCTGCCTCGAGGTTTCATAGTCATGAGTGGCAGGGAAGGCAGGAGAAAGTAGGCCAGCTTTTGAAGGATTATTCTGCTCCAGTGGTCTAGAARTTCATCCCTGAACAACTACAGGACCCTGATAAAGTGGCAGAATATTTCAAAGAAAAGTGCTCTGGCAGTTCCAGAGAGGTGCAAAGTTATGCAACATGCTGGGCCCTGGCTACTGTTTATCAGATGCTGCTCATYKCTAGASAGCAYCCTCAGGGAGAGGAWGAAAGGAATGAAAAGGGAGTGTCTTTACAAACACACTGTGACTCTGAGAGACAGRAGAAACAATTGGAARGATTTCCATARGAATTCTACTGATTGACTTACCCAGGACTGTTTTTAAAAACTGCAAGCACAGAGACATAAGAAAAAGAAGAAAGGAGAATACATATTAGAAGGGGATTTGGATTAGGTGTTTTGGGGAGCCTGTACCTCTCAAGTACAAGGGAAAGAGAGAGGGAACTGCAGCCAGGAAACTGGGATAAAAGAGGCTGCATCCTCTATCAATTTGAGAGACCCCATGGGAAATGCCCATGACCTCTCCCTTTATTCATGAATAAAGTTACGGGACTCCTCTGTCCCCTTTTTGGACATAAACCTCTGGTGTTTGTGGGTTAATTTTCCTGACAAGAAGGAAAGCAGAGCCACAGGCACTGTGGGTACTCCAACTGCAGCTGAACCAGAGGAACAACCCATGAGGGGGAGCARTTGTCTCTATATAGAAGAAGAAATCCCAGACTGAGTCAATTCAGTTAGTGAGGGCCCTCAGAACAGCAGGAAGAGTCAGGAAGATTGGAAGTGGTTGTTACAGGCTCAATTCCAACAAATCCACATAGGATGGGTCAAAGCTCATGCCAATGATCAAGCTTTGCAGACTTACTGAAGAACAAGGTGGATCATCTGATACTAAATAAAAAAATAAAAATTGATCACTGGGAAGATCCTCAATATTGGTGTCAATCAGGTGAGTGGTTACAATGTAAATTAGGGCATACTGGACAAGAAGCTCTGTTTTTTGCATCACAAAACAGAGGCTGGCYATTGACCACAAAAAAATKTGTAAAGATATTYTCACACAGTTTCCCCAATGCTAACWGAGACTTGAACAAAATCATTCAGACCTGGAAGTGCCTGTACATATCAAAAGTAACAAATAATGCTCTGGTCTGCTTGKCAARTAGATTATGTTGAACATCTGAAGAWATCTARTGGTTACAAGTCTCTGGGTTTGTAGTCGCCAAGAGCAGACATGCTGATGCCAAAGTTACTATTTCAGGACTCAGTAACTGATTTTCCAGTCTCACTGTCTCAGCCTCTATACAAAGTGAAAATGGATCATGTTTCACCATGAGATGGCAAAAGACTGGGCCAAAAGGGGAGGTATCAAATGGATTTTTCATACACTTTATTATCCCCAAGCAAACAGGATTGWGGAGCATGCCAATGGGTTGCTAAGGTGCTAACTTTAGGCCTTATGAATCTGGRTGGGATAAAAGGTTACCTTCTGTGTCATATCAGATAAATAATTGCTAAGTACCAGTGGGCAGTCCTATTTCATGAGCTTTCTTGAGTCCTGTGTCACTTGAATCAGCTCCAAATGATAAAATTGAAGCCTTTCAGGATAATCTACAGGTGGGTCAARTAGTCATGGTCAAATTACTCCGAACTGGGATTGTACCTGTGACTCTGACAGACACTCAAAGGTCATTAGCCTGTGTGACTTTTGACTCTAATGGCCACCAACAGAGAATTGAAGTAACTAAGGCCTGAACAACAGGCCCTGRCTGAAGCCTCAACAACAGATCTTTGAGCCAAACTTAAATCTAAATGAACCTTCCAACCAAATGTTATATCCTCTCATTAAAGAAGTATTATTAGCAAAATGGTATATGTATCCACTCATAGCAAGACACGTATGTACCATGCCACATTTAGAAACTAGACAAGGTCATGAAATCAGACCTCTGCCCTTGTCTGGAGATGTACGATCAAAAGCAATGCCCTTGGTTCCTCCTTGAGCCCTGGCCAGGCTTTGGGAAGAACCCAAGAGGAGGTTGAAACCTGATGTTCTGGCACTAGAAGTTACAGTACCTTGTTTATTCAACAATGTAAAAGTTGGAGACTCTCCCAGCAAAGTTGGAAACCTTGTTGCCTGCAGGTGGACACACCTGCAGAACTTCCAGGTTGCTGGGAATGGTTCTCCAGTCCTTCWCTGWGACAKYAGCTTCCCCAGCTRTTGTGCAGACTTAGATGATGGTAAAGTATTAAGGTAACGGGTGATGTATAGGCAATCTTTTACTTAGCAATTACTTAGCTTATCCTTTTGTAATGCTTTACAGTTTTGCTTTCTAGTAAATTGTTACTAGATGATAAATTGTGAGGTCACCTGGTGAGCTCACATAGTGCTTATTCTTCAAAACCACTTGGCCTATGGAACTGCTTGGTGCCTATTGTATTAGAAGGGAAACTGGAAGTTCACCAGCCCCAGTGCCCTGCCAACTCCAACTGGAATGACTTGGGGTCCCTGACTAAGGACTACCAAAGAGACCCCCAGAACAGAAAAGCACATATGTAAAGGGGAGAGAGAATATGTTAATGATTTGTTTATATGTTAATGGGGAAATTATTATATGTGTGTTTAT
>NW_026623915.1:17227-21353 GCF_030028575.1 Malurus melanocephalus | reverse complement strand
TAACCCTATAGTGTCAACTGTGATGCTTTGGTTTTATCAGAGTTGGATGACATTATAGCCTCAATTTGCACATCCCAATAAAGCTGATGCAATGTATCTGTATAAAACTGAGCAGAGCATGAAAGTACTTGGTCAAGGTAAACACTTCAGGTACATCTATTGAACTTGCCAGTCGAAAAAGCAACCTTTCAACACATAAGCAGCTCTTTAATGGCAAATGTATATGCCAGTTCTGTACGTTTGATTTAAAACACACTGGGAAAGCTCAAGCTGACTTMCAAGGCCTACTATAAGCAATTCCAGTGGAAATGAGCATCAGAGGTGTACTTAAGATAAAGCACTCAGCTTACCACTGTTTTTACACTGTTCTAATGCAACTAAATTAAAAGCATCTCAGCAATTTCTACTAAGTTGTATCAAAGGCAATAAAGGTAAAGAGTAAAGGTGCTGCTGCTTTAAGGACACATGGCATTTTGTTCGGTCATCTTGCTCAAGTAATTACTATACTCCTTTCTCTTTTTGGAAAGGCTTTTCTATGGGAAAATTAGAGGCAAATTTAAAATACAACTCAGTTGCTGCAAATAGCAAGGTACGGCTCGGCCATGAAACCCCAGAAGGGTCCCCTGGGCCCTCTAAGTTCCCCCCTAACTAGGTTTTTCTGTGCAGCTTAGGTGTTCTGAGTTTGCAGTTGCTAAAGCCTGCCCGCCTCCCCCGCTGCCCTCCACAGCCCACACATACACAGTGAGAACAAAGCAGCAGTGGGTAGGGGAGTGGGAAGAAATTAAACAGCCGCTTCTGTATCCTTCTGTTCTTGGGGCTGCTGCTTCAGGGAACTTTTCCTCTCTCTCTAGGCAATTTGCATTCCCTTGGTGCAGTGCTGCTTGTTTCTGAATTCGTTGTTCTTGCTCTATATGCTCCCTTCCTCTCTCCTCTCGCTGAGCTGTGATGATGTCCAGATCAGCATGACASGGATGAGTCTGGTGGTCCTGTTCTCTGGGTGGATTAGGAGGTAGGGGATTGTGGTTTTGTCTCAGCAGACCAAGTGGCAGGTCCACTTCTATCTGTGGTGCTGGCAACAGCAGCAGAGCTTTCTCCACAGAGGGTGGTTTGGGGGGTGCTGAGGGCTGGGTAACCAGCTTCAGTGGACATTCCAGTGCACTGTCCCAGTGTTCTGGAAAACTAGGGACTGGTAGAGGGGGTTCTAACACCCAGATGGCTGGATAAGCCAGCAGCCCTGCAACGAATGCTTGYACTATGCCGGCARCAGCAGCATGTTCTGCTTTCATCACTTTTAATGTGATTTTAATCAACTTCCAGGTTTCTGCCAACCCACTTGCAATTTTTTCTTCCTTAYCCCTTTTTGCAATAGTGTCCCACAAACAGTCCTCAAATTTATGCCACTCCTCTTCCTCAAATAAGGTAGGGTCCTGAAAACAACCTTTTAATTTCCCCAGCATCACTAAACCTGTCAATTGCTTAATGGAATCAGCTCCTCAAGCCAATAATAAGTCTCTCCAATGTGGAGAATACTGCACCAACACCCCTGGGACACCTCCCGGTTCCATGATATTCACAAACCCCTGTTTTTCATCTAAGCGATACTGCTGTCCTTATCTCATAGGCTGTGCTATCAATTTGCTCTCGGCCGGATTGTAGTTAGCCAAGGAAGTCCCCTGCTGTCGTTGGAGTCTGAGTTAGAATCTGTAGGGAGTTTACAGACAGTATTCGGGGGTGGTTCTCGAGACCCATCTTGCTTCCTCATAGCTTCTAGGACCATTCTCCATGAAGGGAGCAGCTCGACCTGATCTCCCCCCCATAGCCCGTTTTAAGATCCTTATCTTTTATGCCCCGCTTTTCTAAAAAGCAATTGAGCAAATCAAGGGCGGCTCGCCTCTCCATCCCTCTTTAGGTGCCAGCCCTGTTGCAACCTAACGAGGCCCTCGGCACGCCCTGCTGTCGCCACAGACCTGCAGATGCAGTCGCTGTGAGTGTGGAGACGCCAGAATCCCGCCTATGTGGTCGTTCCGTCGCGCTGAATCGTCTCTTTCACCTCCTGGGTTGCAGCAGGACCGATGCACAGAACTTCGTGACCGTGGCTCGCAGGTCACCCCCAGAGGGGTCACGGCCCAATTTCCGAATTGAGTTACATCAGAGTCACCATTTGTCGCAGAAGGGAAGACTCGGACCACTCAATATGAGTTATAAGCAAGCTTCAATTTATTGCAAACAATGTCTAAGTTTTATAGCCCGCATAATTAGCTCATACATATTCTGTAATACATATATCTCATAGGTCCACGTCCTAAACGTCAACTCCACCTTTAATGATTCATTTGCCAATTTCCCTTATTTACTTCTACTTTTTCCCAGGGCTAACTAACACAAGTGTCTTGTAGGGAGTTTCCAGTGGCTTAAAAACATGATGTCCTTGCATTGCTTTCTTATTGCTTCAGAAGAATTGTTCACACAATCTCAGCAACCACTCCAGCCGAGTGTGACACCTGCATCCCTCCATCTCACCAAGCTGCAACATGTCCACGCGACACTTCTCAGCTAGCCAGCCTTCCACGTTTGGTCTTCCCCCATGAGTGACACTTGGAAAACATATTCTGTTTCTGATTGGTGGAAAAGCTGTCCGAATTCTTTCTTTAACTTAGCTAATTCGGTGGCAGTAAATGGAATTTGTTTGGTAGTGATGTGTGGATCAAAATCTTCATCACTAATATAATTGTRTTTTGTCTTAACTAAAGGTCTCATACGGGGGCAACAATTTTCTCCACAGTTTTTTACTAGTGTTAATTCTTTCTGGGGGTAAATTATTTCTTTTTCTCCTGTCTCTTGTGGTAAACAACATTGTTTGAATTCTTAAGATGCTCTTCTCTCAAAGCAGCTTGTAACAAGTAAATATGATTCCTTGCCTCATTTAATTGTTTCTTCATCTAATTGTTTCTGCAAAGTTYCCACTAGGTTTTGGAGRGAGTCTGTTATTGCCTTTTCTTCRTTACACCGCTTAAAGCGGTGATCTATAGCAGCTGTAAGACATGCTCCTAAGACAGGACAAATTATGGTTTCATCTCAGCCAAATTTAGATTTTGTTGCATGCTGTAAGGAATAAATTCTATCAATCACATTTTCTAAATTAAACCAGTTATCAAGTGCCCATTCTTCCCTTCCTGGAGATGGTTTAGCATTGTGTTTGGCTAGTAGGGCATAAAAAGCAGTTGTATCTGCTGCTTTGAGGTTGGAACTCATGTCTGTTGGAGGGATGAAACAACCACTTCAGGGAGGAAAAAAGTTACAAACACTAGTAGACACAGGATTGAGCTGTGTATCCCTCCACTTCCCTAAAGTGGGTGAAAAGACTAAAATCTCCCTGGGGGAGTCCTATAACCTACACCCAGCAAACCAAAACTGTTTGCATGGGGGAACCCAGCACCCAGCAGACCAAGACTATGTGCCGGGGAGGGGGGCCCTATGAAAAAAACCCAAAAACCTACACCCAGCAAACCAAAACTATTTCCCTGGGGGAACCCAGCACCTAGCAGACTTCTGTACRGTGTCTTACACCCCACCCTGTGACTCTCCTTTCCCTGAAACTGGGTACCACTGGACACACATTCCTGGGCACAGGAACCCCCTGGAATACCCATCCCACCTCTGCAAGACCCTGCACCCCCTTGAAACTGTCTTCCCCAGCAACACATCCCCCATGCACCCCCTTATCCTGCACCAATCCCCCCCTGCACCCCCTTTCTCGACCATTCAACCTCTCCCCACCCCCAGACTCCTCTTTCTTTGATTCTGGGATCCCCAGACCTTATAAATCCCTATGTTCCCCCAGTACCCCACTCCTTTCATTTCCTGGGGCAAGGCTGGGAATGTGGAATGTTGGAATTCGGGAAAGAGGAATTCTGAAATATGGAGCAGCRGGATGGGGTTWCTCCTYCCCATCCTCACCATCCCGTGCTTCCCAGAGGCAGAATCTGGCTGTAATCTCAACATGGTGTTGGCCACTGTATCTGTCATTGTTGCCATCATTATCCTCATTGGATTTGGTATCTGGGAGCTCCGACCTGGTAATACCTTGGAATGGGGATTAGGAAGGCAGCACAGATCCACCCAACAA
>NW_026623915.1:7238-16617 GCF_030028575.1 Malurus melanocephalus | reverse complement strand
TCTCAAGGGAGTCCCAGAGTCAAGGAAAAGGTCTGCAGTGGCTTAGAAAGGTGGGACGGAAAGTCCAGGRGTCCCCAGTGTCTGTGAAAGCAGGGTCACAGTGTAGGGAGGCCTGGAATAGCTAGGAAGAGGAATTGAGGGGTCCCTGGTTGAATGAAATGGGGTCTGGAAAGGGTAGGAATAGGGGTCCAGAGAGGTCCCAGAGTCAAGGAAAAAAGGTGTCTGGGGGCTGGGAGAGGTGGGATGATTGAGAAAAGTGGGGCAGGAGGGTGTTGGTTAACAGTAAGGGCACATCACCACAACCTGGGAGATGAGAAGGGCTAATGAAGAGCCTGTTTTTGTCCTGACACATTGTTCTGTGCAGGAGGTCCATTGGAATCTTTGGTCCTTGCGAGGCTGTAATGCGCACCATGGTACTTCAAGCTGAGAAGGAAYGTGCAGAGAGCACAGTGATCTGATAATGCTTTGCAGGTTGTAARGGAAAGAGGACTGCCCCTTGATGAATGCAGTGCAAATACAAGTTTCTGCAAGTTTCAGGGGCAAGCTCCGGGCAAGCTTGACCTTGCACTGTTCTCTGTCCAAGATGTAGCTGAAAAGCTTTGTGTTTAGATTCAGATTGCAAGAGAGGCAGAATGTAGGCTTATGTAGCACTGAGAAGGAAAGTGCATGGCCCAGGTGTGTTTCAGCAGATGCAGTGCACTGGAGGGCTTCGCTGCCAGCTCAGTGTTCTATCTGAAAAGTAGACGTCTATTCACCTTGGGGAAAAGGTAAGTGCTACACGTTACAGAGGGCAAAGAATGAAGCTGCAGAGCACTGGGCTTGTGTGAACTGTGTCCAGGCTGCAAATGGAGCGTGGCTGCCACTCGCATGCCTGCTGATTTCAAGTTAGCAGTCATAAGGGGGAAGTTCAACARCAGCTACTTGCGCTGCTGCCTGTTCCTCTTCCAGCCCTATGTTGAAACAATGCGTTTTGCTTTTGACACCAAGATCCAGAAAAAAACTATGGTAAATGCAGTGGAGAAGGAAAGAGGAGAGTGCACTGGTGAGTTTGATGTTGCTTACACGCATAAAATGGAAGGTGCAGCCCAGCACTRGCTTTTACTTCTAGACTCTCTTTGACGGGAGCAGGTCCTGGACATTGGTAATGGATCTGCAGGAGTGAAAAATGAGACMGTCCATATATATGAGAAGGAAGGTGCGTAGTCCCAGTAAACTGTGGGCAACTAAAATGCTGCTAGGAGAAGGGGATACTTTAGGATCATCTTCTGTGCTGACACTTCCTTCCCTGTRAGCTATAGCTGCTTGGACTCGGAGACAATGAAAGTGTGTGAAAGTGATTGTGCTGAGAATATCAGGTTTCCCAAGGAAGACAGAAGGTTAGCAAATGCTTTCTGTCCTAGCCTGAAATGCAGCTGGAAAAGCTTCACTTTAACCATGGACACCACCACCTTGAGAGAATGTGAGGATGCTATATATATATATATATATATAGTTGAGAAGGACAGTGTGAATCACTAAAGTATTTCATCTAGTTTAGACTGCAAAGGGAAGGTGAAGGCCAGCACTGGCTTTTTGGTCTAGGACATTTTCTTTGGGAGCAGCTGCTGGACCTTTTCAAGGAGTTTGACATCTATGAGGGTGAGAGGTACATAGATGGTACACAGAGCTTGAGGGAAAGTGCATGTGTCCAGGGAGTTTGATGCAGTTCAGTGGGTGTGAGTTAMATGTTGAGCAGCAGGTTGTGCAGGAAAGATTCTAAAAGAAATAGGCCATGCTGGAACTTTTTTTTTTTTTTTTCAGCCTACAAAATGTACAACCAACAATGAAACGATTCCTTTCTTCCCAGCTACATGTAGGGTCACATTCTGTCAGTSTCCAAGAGAGCCAGGAAGCCAGGATCCACACAGAGCACTTGCGCAAACCGCTCGCACACAAGCAGGGTCGGGCCAAAAAGACGCTTGTCTTTTACCGGGGCACTGGCAGAGCTCATCTAAATCACCACAGGATGACGCTGTCCACTTGCAAAGGAACGAAACGCATCGAGCCCAGCTCGAAAGCACCCCAAGGGCAGAGCCAAGTTGAAAACGTCCCTGCTCTCATATCAACTGTGTCAGGATTAAAAGATTGCCCTGATCTGCCCCTTCCAACTGAAACCTCTTATTTGAACTGCACTCAAAAGGCAGCACTAACTATTTTGCCTTCACAAATCCTTTCACTCTCACAGAGTCCAGCCACAAACTTGAACACATCTGGCAAAAAAGGAGCTAACAACATTGCCAACYGAGAAAATCCTTGCTGTGCAACTTCTACTGCACCCATCAAACAAACAGTAAAGTCCCTGCTAGCAGCACTTTCCTTCTCAGCTCTAGGTACTATCCTAAGCCTTCAGTCTCACAGTTAKGATCCAAACAGAATGGCTCCAGGGACTGCTCACAAAAAGGACCAGGACAAAGAGCTCAACAGCTTGATGTTTGCATTCTTACTGAGAGTTCAACAGCTCTATTTCAGAGAGCTGCATATGGGCAAAAGCCAATAAATTCACTAACAGCACCCAAAGTGCACATCCAAAACTGCTTTCTTTGCCAAAGGGAAGAACTTCAAGACCACATCCAAAGAAATGGGATACCCTCTTCCAAAATACAAAACATCCATGGACTGAACACATACACAGGTCACAGAACACGATTTCTAGGCATTACCTGCCAAGGGCAGTAGCTCAGCTGCACACCAAGACTCAGCATAGCTGCGGCTTCCAAAGTGTGTGAATAAAAGAGATCTCACCGTGAAAGAAGCCCTTTTGCTAGAAGCTTTCCTGGTCTAGACAGCACCGTGCCCGCTTGCAGGCAGGCAAGATGCAGCAAGAGAGAGAGTTTACAARCAAAATCTCTTGGAGAAATGCTTTCTGTAAGGTGCCTGAACGGTCTGCTGCATTGCTCATTACAAAGCAYGTGAACAAGTGACATCTGGCCCTGGAAAGCAGCACGTTTGCCAGCAGGGTTTTTCCATTTTTTGAGCACGTGACTGCTTGCACGTGGGCGACATGCACCCAGAGAGARTGCTCACAACCAAAATCTCTCAGAAAAATTCTTTCTATAAGGTGCCCTAAAGACGGCGGTGTTGTGGCTNGGATAGAGCAAGTTAGAGCGTTTGCCAGCAAGAACTCTCGTGGGAACATATGGTGTAAAGTGCATCCAATGTATGCTGCCTTTCGCGATACATAGCGTGCAGACGTGGCTCCTCCAAATCAAAGCAACACTATTGCAAAGAGCCTTTCCGCTTGTTCCCCACGCGTGACCACTTGCAGGCAAGAGGGATAGAGCAAATTAGAGTGTTTGCAAACACGAACTCTCGTGGGAATACTTGTTTAAAGTTTCTTCCACGGTGTGATGCCTTTCGCTGTACATAGCCTGCAGACGAGGTTCCTCGCACTGAGAGCATCAGTGTTGCAAAGAGCCTTTGCCCTTGTTCCCCACACGTGACCGCTTGCAGACAAGCGAGATAGAGCAAATTAGAGTGTTTGCAGACACGAACTCTCGTGGGAATACTTAGTGCAAAGTCCGTCCTCTGTATGCTGCCTTTCGCTATACATAGCCTGCAAACGCGGCTCCTCCAAATCAAAGCAACACATTTGCAAAGAGCCTTTCCGCTTGTTCCCCACGCGTGACCACTTGCAGGCAAGCGAGAGAGAGGAAATTAGAGTGTTTGCAAACAAGAACTGTCGACGGAATTCTTGGTGGAAGGTGTTCCCACTGTATGCTGCCTTTCGCTGTACACAGTGTGCAGAAGCTGTTCCACCCACTGAAAGCAACATTTTGGAAAAAACCTTTCCCCTTGTTCCCCACGTGTGACCGCTTCTAGGCAAGCAAGATAGAGCAAATTAGAGTGTTTCCACATATGAACTCACGTGGGAATACTTGGTGTTAGGTGATTCCACTGTATGCTGCCTTTCGCTATACAAAGACTGCAGAAGCCGCTCCTCGAAATCAAAGCAACACTTTGGAAAAAAACCTTTCCCCCTTTTCCCCACACGTGACCGCTTGCAGGCAAGCGAGATAGAGCAAATTAGAGTGTTTGCAAACAAGAACCTGGGTGGGAATACTTGGTGGAAAGTGCTTCTACTGTATGCGCCAATTCTCTTTACATATCTTGCATAAGCTTATCCTCGAAATCAATGCAACACTTTTGCAAAGAGCCTTTCCTGTTTTTCCTCACGCGTGACCGCTTGCAGGGAAGTGCGATAGAGAAAGTTAGAGTGTTTGCAAACAACAACTCTCGTGGGAACACTTGGTGTAAAGTCCCTCCACTGTATACTGCCTTTTGCAACTCAAAACCGGCAGAAGCGTTTCCTCGCACTGAAAGGAACACTTTTGCAAAAAGACTTTCCCCGTGTTCCCACGCGTGAGCGCTTGCAGGCAAGCGAGATAGAGCAAATTAGAGTGTTTGCAGACAATAACTCACACGGGAATTCTTGGTGGAAAGTTCTTCCACTATATGTTGCCTTTAGCTACGCATAGCGTGCAGAAGAGTTTCTCAGTTCTGAAAGTAGCAAATTGCAGAGAGCCTTTGCCCTCGTTCCCCATGCGTTACCGCTTGTAGGCAAGCGAGATACAGAAAATTAGAGTGTTTGCAAGCAAGAACTCTCGTGGGAATACTTCGTCTAAGGTGCTTCCACTGCATGCAGCCAACCGCTTTACATGTCGAGCATAAGCTGAGCCTAGAAATCAAACAATACTTTTGCAAAGAGCCATTCCTGTTTTTCCTCACGCATGACAGCTTGCAGGGAAGCGAGATATAGAAGTTAGACTCTTTGCATGCAAGAACTCTCGTGGGAACACTAGGCGTAAAATGCTTCCACTGTATGCTGCCTTTCGCTATACATAGCGTGCAGATACAGTAACCAGCACCAAAAGCAGCACTGTGTCAAAGAGCCTTTCCCCTTGTTCCCCACGCGTGGCCGCCTGCAGGCAAGCGAGATAGAGCAAATTAGAGTGTTTGCCAGCAAGAACT
This sequence comes from Malurus melanocephalus, assembly GCF_030028575.1. Taxonomy (NCBI): domain Eukaryota; kingdom Metazoa; phylum Chordata; class Aves; order Passeriformes; family Maluridae; genus Malurus; species Malurus melanocephalus. The sequence continues at coordinate 11,610 of NW_026623915.1, read as the reverse complement.
CTCTGGGGAATACTTGGTGGAAGGTGCCTCCACGGTGTGCTGCCTTTCGCTGTACATAGCGTGCAGAAGCGGTTCCTCGCACAGAAAGCAACACTTTGAAAAAAACCCTTTCCCCTTGTTCCCCAAGCGGGACCACTTGCAGGCAAGCGAGATAGAGCAAATTAGAGTGTTTGCAAACAAGAACTCTCATGGGAATACGTTGTGTAAGGTGCTACCACTGTATACTGCCTTTTGCTATTTGTAGGGTGCATTACCAGATCCTAGAAGTCTAAGCAACATTTTGCACAGAGCCTTTCCCCTTGTTCCCGTTGCGTGAGCGCCTGCAGGCAAGTGAGATACAGAAAATTAGAGTGTTTGCAAACATGAACTGTCCTGGGAATACTTGGTGGAAGGTGCTTCCGCTGTATGCTGCCTTTCGCTATACATAGCCTGCCGATATGATTCCCAGCACTTAACGCAGCAATTTGCAAAGAGCCTTTCCCCTTGTTCCCCACGCGTGAGCGCTTGCATGCAAGCAAGATAGAGCAAATTAGAGTATTTATTTTTGAAATACGTTTTTTTCTCTRATCTTTKTTTCAACTGGTAGCTCTTTTAATCATTATATGAGGTCGTTGTTTGTTTACAACACTACAGAATACACTGAGTGATTATACATGTACAAAGGATGACCCGTCTTAAAAATAAGACTCTTGTAAATAATTGTTTTAGCTAATTAAATTTGGCAAGCTAAGATGTGTTTTTAAAAGTTGGTTTGTCTAAGATGTGTCATCTTTTGTCACTTTGTGAAGTACTTTTGCATGTTATTAGATTGCATGNTCAAAACAAGCGAGATCTCGCCCTGTAAAGCAGCACAATTGCTAGGAGATTTTCCAGGTCCTGCCAGGATGTACCCAAATGAAGGCTGGCAAGATGCAGCAAGAGAGAGTCCTTACGAGAACAATCTGTAAGAGAAATGAATAACCAAAGGTGCTTCCATTGTATGCTGCATTGCAACTCAAAAAGCATGCAAAGAAGCAAGATTTTACCCTGGAAAGCAGAAATTTGGCAAGGAATCGGTCCCATTCTTCTGCGTCCGTGACCGCTTGCAGGCAAGCGAGATAGAGCAAATTAGAGTGTTTGCAAACAAGAACACTCATGGGAACACTTGGTGTAAGGTGCTTCCACTGTGTGCTGCCTTTCGCTGTACATAGCGTGCCGATATGGTTCCCAGCACGGAAAACAACAATTGTGCAAAGAGCCTTTCCCCTTGTTCCCCACACGTGACCGCTTGCAGGCAAGAGAGAAACAGCAAATTAGAGTTTTTGCAAGCAAGAACTCTCGTGGGAATACTTGGTGCAAGGTATGTCCACTGTATGGTGCCTTTCGCTGTACATAGCGTGCAGAAGCGGCTCCTCGCACAGAAAGAAACACTTTGGAAAAAAGCCTTACTCCTTGTTTCCCACGCACGACCGCTTGCAGGCATGCAAGATAGAGCAAATTAGAGTGTTTGCAAAAAAGAACTCGCGTGGTCATACGTAGTGAAAAGTGCTTCCACTGTATGCTGCCTTTCGCTATACATAGCCTGCAGATACGGTTCCAGTTCTGAAAGCAGCACTTTTGCAAAGAGCCTTTCCCTTGTTCCCCACGTGTGACCGCTTGCAGACAAGCGAGATAGAGCAAATTAGAGTATTTGCAAACAAGAACTCTCGTGGGAATACTTGTTGGAAGGTTCTTCCACTGTATGCTGCCTTTCGCTATACATAGCGTGCAGAAGGTGTTCCTCCCACTGAAACCAACACTTTGGAAAAAAGCCTTTCCCCTTGTTCCCCACACGGGACCGCTTGCAGGCAAGCAAGATCGAGCAAATTAGAGTGTTTGCAAACAAGTACTCTCGTGGGAATACTTGGTGTAAAGTGCTTCCACTGTATGCTGCCTTTCTCTATACATAGCCTGCAGAAACGTTTCCCAGCACTGAGCGCAGCAATTTGCAAAGAACCTTTCCCCGTGTTCCCCACACGTGACCACTTGCAGGCAAGCGAGATAGAGCAAATTAGAGTATTTATTTTTGAAATACTTTTTTTCTCTAATCTTTTTTTCAAATGGTAGCTCTTTTAATCATTATATGAGGTCGTTGTTTGTTTACAGCACTACAGAATACACTGAGTGATTATACATGTACAAAGGATGAACAGTCTTAAAAATAAGAGTCTTGTAAATAATTGTTTTAGCTAATTAAATTTGGAAGCTAGGATGTGTTTTTAAAAGTTGGTTTGTCTAAGAAGTGTCATCTTTTGTCACTTTGTGAAGCACTTTTGCATGTTATTAGATTGCATGTATGTCTGTGGCTATTTGCTGCTTGATTATGATTCATTTTTTTTTATTTGATTACTGGCTTGTGGTTTGTAGGGCATTGTGAAGTTGCCACTGAACTCCTAACACTTTGTTGATTGCTTGCATAACTTGTGCACAGAAATGCATTCCCCTATCAGAGGAAATTTCTCTGGGTATTCCAAATCTAAGGATACTTTTATTGAGCAGTACTTTTACTACTTTTTGAGCTTTATTTGTTCTGCAAGGGAATGCCTCTNGAGATAAGCACTTTTTGAAAGAGCCTTTGCCCTTGTTCCCCACGCGTGAGCGCTTGCAGGCAAGCGAGCTAGAGCAAATTAGAGTGTTTCCACACAAGAACTCTCGTGGGAACACTTGGTGTAAGGTGATTCCACTGTATGCTGCCTTTTGCTATACACAGCGTGCAGAAGCCGCTCCTCGAAAGCAAAGCAATACTTTGGAAAAAAAGCCTTTCCCCTTGTTCCCCATGCATGACCGCTTGCAGGCAAGCGAGATAGAGTAAATTAGAGTGTTTGCAAACAAGAACTCTCGAGGGAATACTTGGTGTAAGGTGCTTCCACTTACGCTGCCTTTCGCTATACATAGCCTGCAGAAGCGGCTCCTCCATATCAAAGCAACCCTTTGGCAAAGAGCCTATCCCTTCATTCCCCACCCGCGACTGCTTGCAGGCAAGCGAGATAGAGCAAATCAGAGCTTTTGCAAACAGGAAGTCTCGTGGGAATACTTGTTGAAAGGTGCTTCCACGGTGTGCTGCCTTTTGCTATACATAGCCTGCAGAACAGTTTCCCAGCACTGAAAGCAGCAATGTGCAAAGAGCCTTTCCTCTTTATCCCCACGCGTGACCGCTTGCAGGCAAGAGAGATAGAGCAAATGAGAGTGTTTGCAAACAACAACTCTCGTGGGAATACGTGGTGAAGAGTGCTTCCCTTGCATGCTGCCTTTCGCTATACATAGCCTGCACATACGGTTCACAGTTCTGAAACCAGCACTTTTGCAAAGAGACATTCCCCTTGTTCGCCACGCGTGACCGCTTTCAGGCATGATCGATAAAGCAAATTAGAGTGTTTGCAAGCAAGAACTCTCGTGGGAATACGTGGTGGAAGGTGCTTCCACTGTATGCTGCCTTTCGCTATACATAGCCTGCAGGAACAGCTTCACGAAATCAAAGCAACACTTTTGCAAAGAGCCTTTCCCCTTGTTCCCCACGCGTGAGCGCTTTCAGGCAAGTGAAATAGAGCAAATGAGACTGTTTGCAAACAGGCACTTTCGAGGAAATACGTGGTGGAAGGTGCTTCCACTGTATGATGCCTTTCGCTATACATAGCGTCCAGAGGCGGCTCCTTTAAATAGAAGCAGCACTTTGGAAAAAACCCTTTCCCCTTGTTCCCCACGCGTGACCGCTTGCAGACAAGTGAGACAGAGCAAATTAGAGTGTTTGCAACCAAGAACTCTCGAGGGAATACTTGGCGTAAGGTGCTTCCACTGTATGCTGCGTTTCGGTATACATAGCCTGCAGAAGATGTTCCTCGCAATAAAAGCATCACTGTTGCAAAGAGCCTTTCCCCTTGTTCCCCACGCGTGACCGCTTGCAGGGTAGCAAAATATAGCAAATTAGAGTGTTTGCAAACAGGCTCTTTCGAGGGAATACGTGGTGGAAGGTGCATCCACTGTATGCTGCCTTTCGCTATACATAGAGTGCAGAAGCGGCTCCTCCAAATCAAAGCAAAACTTTTGCAAAGAGCCTTTCCCTTTACTCCCCACCCGCGACTGCTTGCAGGCAAGCGAGATAGAGCAAATTAGAGTGTTTGTAAACAAGAACTCTCGTGGGAATACTTCGTGCAAGGTGCTTTTACGGTGTGCTGCCTTTCGCTGTACATAGGGTGCAGAAGCGGTTGCTCGCAGTGAGATAAGCAGTTTTTGAAAAAGCCTTTGCCCTATTTCCTCACGCGTTAGCGCTTGCAGGCAGGCGAGATAGAGCAATTTAGTGTGTTTGCAAACAAGAACTCTCGTGGGAATACTTGGTGCAAGGTGCTTCCACGGTGTG
>NW_026623915.1:3726-5857 GCF_030028575.1 Malurus melanocephalus | reverse complement strand
TGCTTTGAGATGCTGGTAAAGAGGATCTACTCCCCAGGGAGTTTTGTCATGTTCAAATTTCACATAGTATCTCAAAGTTTTCTCAGGTATCACCAATTGGCCTGTTTCCAACTGCCCCCATCCATTTTCTAGAAGTTTCCCTTTATTATCCTGTATCCATTTGTAATCTGATGGTTGATAATTTACGTGCTGGCTTGTGTCTATTTCACTGGGTATCAAGGCTGTTTCATTGAATTATTTCCTTCAGCAGCTAATTTAGCTTGGGAATCTGCAAATTTGTTATCCTCTTCAGGGAGAGTGTTACCTCTGCAGTGTACTCGGCAATGCACAACTGCCACTTGTGAGTGGGAGTTTTACTGCTTTGAGAAGTCTGAGGACATTGGTTGCATGTTTAACGATCTTTTTCTGTGCTGTTAAGAGTCCTCTTTCTCTCCAAATTGCACCATGAGCATGGATAATCCCATAAGCATATTTGGAGTCTGCCCAAATATTGATGATTTTTCCTTCAGCCAGCTCTAACRCTCCGGTTAGAGCTATCAGCTCTGCCTTTTGARCTGAAGTTCCTGCAGGTAAARGATTTGACTCAATTACCTCAGACACAGTGGTCACAGCATACCCAGCCATCCGTGTGCCTTGTTTCACGAAGCTGCTGCCATCAGTGAACCAGTTGTCAGCATCTGGGAGMGGTTCTTCTTTCAGATTYGGGCGGCTGGAGCACACAGCTTCCATGGTTTCTAGGCAATCGTGTACCACTGGTTCAGCTTCTTGCAGAAAGGAAGAGGGACTCTGTAAGAGTTTCTTTGCAGAAAGGAAGCAGGGTTAACARTGTTAGTTACTTGRATGTCAATGTCATCAGATTYGGCCAGAATTGCTTGGTATTTCAGGAATCTTGAAGGAGACAGCCAGTGATTCCCTTTGTGCTCTAGGACAGCCGACACTGTGTGTGATACCAGAACAGTCATTTTCTGTCCTCGTGTGAGTTTCATTATAACTGCTGCGACAGTTCTGAGGCATTGCAGGCCAACCCTTGCTCACAGTGTCGAGTTGCTTGGAAAAATACACCACTGCCCTCTTACAGGGGCCCAACCACTGTGCCAAGACTCCGAGAGCTGTCCCCTGCCTCTCATGTGAAAACAGCTAAAAAGGCTTATTCACTTCAGGCAGTCCGACGGCTGGCACTTTCATAAGTTCATGCTTTAGTTCTTTGAAGGCCTTATCAGCTGCAGGAGTCCATACACAGTATTTTTGGAGATTTTCACCAGCTCATACAGAGGTTTCACAATGAGTCCATAGTTGTGTATCCACAACCGACACCAACCTGTCATTTTAAGGAAAGCGCGAAGTTCTCTTACAGTTTGTGGCTCAGGTATTTGGCAGATCACTTCCTTCTGTGCCGTTCCCAGGGATTGTTGGCCTCCAGAGATCTCTTACCTGAGAGATATCACCTGTTGTTGCAGCAGCTRAGCTTTCTGTGGAGACACTCGATAACCATTTAGTCCCAGAAAATTCAACAGCCTCACTGTCCATTCAAGACATTCTTCAGAAGTTTTTGTGGTGATTAACAAGTCATCCACATATTGCAGAAGTGCACCTTCCCGAGGTGACGATTGCCATTGCTCTAACTCCTTAGCCAAGTGGCTTCCAAAGAGYGTGGGACTGTTTTTGAACCCTTGAGGCAACACGGTCCAGGTAGCTAATTTTTTGTTCCTGTGCTAGGGTTTTCCCATTGCAATGCAAAAATCACACAAAAATCACAATTCTCTTCTGTGATAGGTAAGCAGAAGAAAACATCTTTAAGATCTATGACTGAGAACCAAATTAAATCCTCTCATAATTTTATTAGTAACGTGTAAGGATTAGCCACTACCTGGTGAATGCTTTCGGTAATTTCATTGATTGCTCACAAATCTTGTACTGTCCGTAGGTTCTATTGGGGGGTTTTGTTTTGTTGGGTTTTTTTCTCTTTTTTACTTTTTTTTTAATGGCAATATAGGGGTGTTGAACACTGACTCAGATTCTTTTCCCAATTTTGTATTCAAGTGGTTTTAAAAGAAAGCATTTTCTGTTTGGCCCGTGGCTCCCTGAACCTGAATGTATTTTTTACTTTTAGGTACCAAGGCTTGATTTAAAA
>NW_026623915.1:0-1920 GCF_030028575.1 Malurus melanocephalus | reverse complement strand
CAGACAAGAAACACTGACTTTATGCAAAACACACAAAACAACACAAACAACGATCAAACCCAAAAGGCCCAGGCTAAATCCAAACCAAAAGTCATCTGACTTCTTTTAGGGGCTTCCAATCCCCACCTAGGAGTCTCAAAACTCCTTGTATCAACTCAGGAATTTCACCTGTGATACGCGCCCGGCATATGGTGTCACATATGTCCTATGGGAACTTCCCAAACAAACCAAAACGTTACAAATCAAAGTGCAAATATCTTAAATTTATGCTGTTGATCGGTCCTTGTCTACTCCTGCAGAGAGCAGGTGAAGCGTGGAGTCCGTCCAAGAAATCTTGGGGGTGCCCGAGGGAGTCCCCAGCTGCAACAGATCTTGCAGCTGGGCAGAGAGGTCATGCCGTGCTCTGTCGCCAAAACTGATGTCCGAAAAAGGCGTAGAAATAAAACTCCATAGACATATAGGTGTCTATAGAGCAGGTATTTGTTTGTTACAGCACTGGTGTAGCACTGCAGGTGAGGAGGATTTCTCCTCCTAACCCACCTGCCTTTGCTTAGAATTGGCACATATTTATACAGTGAGCGTGGTGTAACATGAACATTGGCACTGCCCCCCATACGCCCATCACTATACATGGGCACGGAAATACATGATATCACAGTTTTACAAGTGTGCATGTGTCACCCTTAATTCAGTGGTCATGGGGGTCTCCCACGAGATGATATCCCTCTAATGAGATGACATCCCTCTAATGAGATGATATCCTCCTCATCCTGGTGGACTTTTTGCCTTTGTCTTCAGGGCACATGCAGTTGTGATATTCATGGGTTTTTTCCAGTCCTCCAAGTCGTAATTTCCAATTATTTTGCTGACTGTCCTGTGCTTCTGCCAAGTTCTCATTAGTTCTCTCTACTGTTCTTTGTTATAGCCTCTACCTGTCTACTTTCTTCAGATTTTTTTCTGAATTATGCCCCTTGGTGATTGTACACATCTGTGTACTAAACTAGTTTCTTGAATTATGTGCAACTGGTGTACTATATGTTGCTAATACACTATTAAAAGGCTTATAACAATATATATATATAAGCTATCATTGATAATATATTGAAAGTTATTACACTGTATTTTAATAATATGTAAAAAGTTATTACATTCTTATATTGATAATGCATATAAAGGCTATAGAAAGTTTTCAATTAATAGGCCTCAAAAGCATCTTGCCACTGTGATATGGACCATCTGTATCAATGCTATTAATGACTTCTGAGAAGTAATTTATATAACCACTCCTATCCCAAAGAATATGATGAATATTCATTAATTTTATCCTTAATACTACGCTTTATGGAGTGCTGGGTGTGCGTGTGCTGGGAGCGATCCCCAACGCACCCGGTGCCAAATAAAACAAATACCCACTTCTCTGACTCAGTCTGTGAAGTGTCCCTTGGCTCAGTTTGGGACATTCAGTGGTGGTGCGGCCCCAGTGCCACCATCAGTGCAGCCCCCGCGGCCTTTGCTGTCCCCCGTGTCCATTGCTGTCCCCCGTGTCCATTGCTGTCCCCTGTGTCCATTGCTGTCCCCCGTGTCCATTGCTGTCCCCCCGTGTCCATTGCTGTCCCCAGTCCCGGCTCTGGCCGCAGCAGCGCCGCCCCTCCCCACCTGCTCCTGCCTTGGCTCCCCCAGGGCTTTTTCCAGAGCAATTCTGGAGAGGAGCAACAATCACCCTGTCTTGGTTTGAAAGACAGGTGTTTTGCCAATAAAGGCAGGGACCCCCTCCTTGGAGTGGTGGATATGACCCCCCCTTCCCTCTGACTTATTATAGCTTTGGAAAAAAACCACGGGCTTCCAGGCAAGGGTATGGGGGAAAGGGAATAACAGTTTTATTAATATGTATAACAAAGTGAAAATAAGTAATAACAACAA
>NW_026623914.1:263613-304487 GCF_030028575.1 Malurus melanocephalus | reverse complement strand
TGTGGTCTAACGTGATGTTAGAATCCATTCCAAATTTGCAAACTTCTACCTTCATTTTCTCTTTTCTCCTCATAGATGCTTACAATTCAGTTCTTAACTACAGAATCACTACAGACAACATCAAACAAATTTTAGACAGCTGAATGAACTTAGTGATACTGGATATCTCTTCCAACTTTAATGATTCTATGATTGTGTGATTCTAAGTTTTGCATCATTTTCTGAGGTAACAGTGAAATTATGAGAGGTAACAGTGAAATTATGAGAGGTAACAGTGAAATCTGAGCTGTTGTGTACCAGTTGATTGAAAACACTTTTCTTCGTGTAATAGCTTTTCTAACCTTGAGCTGTTGGAAATGGAGTAAAACACCAAAGCAAAGCAATAACTCTGGATGGCTGTGTTACTGGAAAGCATCCTATAATTGCTTCCTAAAACATTAATCATTAAACTCCTTGCTTCCCAGATTTTATGAAAGCAACAGATCATAGGTCTGTTGAAAAAAAGAAACCTCAATAAATTGCAGAGAAGTGTTGTAACCTATGAAACATCTCTTCCCTTGGTGTTCATCAGGATGACCTTCTTAAGAAGTCTAAAATTTGCTTTCTTCAAAGTACAAAAATTATTAGCTTCGGCATTTATAGGACACAAGTGTTTTTCATCACCTTTGGACGGCAGTACATTTGTATCTGTAAATAGATGTCAGAAGATATCATGTTGCAAGGGAATTTTACTTGTTGGTTGTGAATCACACCTGAAATGACTGAGTAATCATTGATAATTTGACAAACAAGCACCATTAAGTTACAGAAAAATGTGTCTAAAATTACTGCAATATTAAAATGTTTGTAAAACCAAATGCAAAACATATTCCCTTAAACGCTTAAACAAATTTTCTGCTACAGTTGCAAAAGCAATGAACGCGAACATCTTTATTCACAAGAAAACCCTTTTTCTTACAACATGAAGTAAAATCCAAAATTAGCAGTCTATTAGGACCACATGCCATGTTTCAAATTTTAGCAGTTATTCCTGTAGTCTTTCCTTAAGGAATAAAAATAGGATAAAAATATCAGCCTAGGAACATTATTTTTCACTGTTTGACTTTTGAACGCAAAGGAAAATATACTGTAAAAGCACCTTCAGAGCTACCAATTAGTGCCTGGTAAAGCACTGCATAGTGGAAATTACTTGCAGGATGAGGGAGCCAAATACCGGTACAGATCATATTGATAAATAATGTACCTCAGCAGCTTCCTGTGGTGCTTAATCTTAGCTGTTTCAGAATGTTTTCCATAACTGTATGAATAAACCGCTTATTACACACAGTAAAGAGTATTTCATTATTTTCTTCCCAGCACTTTTTATGGTGGATCATGTAGCACACCTCACCTCTAGAAGAGGAGAAATGGAAAGGCAGCAATCACTCTTCCTTAAGAGGTGGAAGGGTACCATTGAGTGGTACAAGTTTTAACAATATTGTAAGTCTCTTACAGAACAGGGAGTGGACTGAACCATGAGATTTCTGCACCTCCATACAGATGACCCTTCTGTATTTCAAAGGGAGCCTCAGTTGAGGCCACAGAGCCCCACAGGCCTCCAATAAGATCCTGAAGAGTGTTCACAGGTGTGGGAAGTGTTTCAGGTAGAACCTTTCTACACAAGGCAGTCAGGCACTTGCAAAAGATTATTTAAATGAAAATCACGGAATCATAGAAACAGAATATCTCGGGTTGGAAGGGACCTTAAAGATCATCTAGTTTGAACAGCCCCACCTTGGGCAGGGACACCTCTCACTAGACCAGGTTAGTCAGAGCCCCATCCACCTTGGTCTTGAGCACTGCCAGGGATGGGGCATCTGCAACTGCTCTGGGAAACCTTTACCAGTGCCTCACARCCCTCTCAATAAGGAATTTCTTCCTAATATTTAATCTAAACATACACTCAGCTTGAATCCATTCTCCCTTGTCATCTCACTACATATTATTTAAAATAACCTCTCCCCATCTTTCCTGTAGGTGGTGCTTTGAAAGCCATACTTCAATTTTTCTTTTAATGATTTTTATATTTTTAGGAGAAACCAAGTAAGGATTTTTTTTCTTTTCTTYGTTTTTGCATTGGAAGATGCTATTTTAATGGTTTACGAGTTTAACAATTTTAAACATAGAAATGAAACTATCAATGCTGACTGCCTCAGAATATCTTTGGTTTGCTTAGATATTTTTGGCTTAGATATTTTTGATTTTGTGTATTTTTTTTTTTTTAACTCAAAGGCTGTATGTTGAAGGGAAGCAGAAGACATGCAGTTCTGAGGAGTTTCAAATTATATGTACTTTGGCAGGTCTTTGATGATCCATAGCTGAATGTGAGTCATCTTAGATCTGAAATAGTGTCATGTTTTAACCTGTCAGGTGGCTAAACACCACACAGCTGCTCTCTCACTCAGCACCCCGGTGGGATAAGTGAGAAATTTGTGGGAAAAAAAAAGTAAAACTCTTGGGCTCAGATAAAGACAATTTAATAGGACAGAAATGCTTCTTCTGCACCCYMAGCCTGCTCACTGSTGGAGWGGGTTGAGAGGCAGAAAAGACCTTGACTTTRTGTAAACATTTCTTAGCAACAACTAAAGCATCGGTGTGTTATCAACATTATTCTCATCCTAAATCCAAAACACAGCACTGTACCAGCTACTTGGAAAAAAAATAGCTCTCTTCCAGCTGAAACCATGACAATACCCACCCCTTATTCTCTGCCATTTCCATCATGGCCAGATCCCAACATTTCCAATGCATTCTTTCCTGTCTTTTGATATATACATGAAGATATAATTCCCTTAGTCTATGGGCTGTTCCTCTAAAATATCCATTGAGATAACCTAGTCCATGGCTTTGGACTGCATCCATCATTGTAGTCCTTGAGGGCAGGAAGTGGTTTGTGGTGTTGGATTGCTGCATGCTGAAGCCAGTTGTGGTTCCATTATTTCTGTGCTTGTCCAGGTCTAGCAAGGCTGCACTATGCCCAGGTTTGTCAAACTCATTCTTCACTAATCTGGGAAATTCATCCTGTCACATCATTCATGGGGCACATAGGAATCATTGTAGTGATGACATACAGTATTATATAGCAATTAACATCATGCAATTCAAATCATTGGCTATTCTTACCAGGAATTAAATCCCCTTGATGCAGATATTGTGCTTTCCCTTCCTTCCTCATTCCCTAACAAGTGCAYCCAGATCCTTGAGCAACAGCAGTGTCACAAATGTGTTTGCCAACCTAGACTGTCTTCTGCGGCATATATTTTTTACAGTGACTTTCTCCTCTTCCACAGTATCTTAAGGTTTTGACTCGGCAAGGCCAGTTTGACTGGCAGATCCCCCAGAGCTGACTAACCAGGTGGCTTTTTCTAAACATGTGTCCCAATATTTGAAAGTCCCACCAACCATTTCTCTCAGAGCAGTCTTTATGTCCATTGTGTGATTTGATTTTCCCGGAGACTGGTGCATGACAGGTGATGTTATATACCCACTCAATACCATGTCCTTGGACTGGGTTATTTTGGAGTACCCTTGCCTGAATCAATTCTTTTTGGGATGCCATGTCACCATGAACTTTGTTTTTCAAGGCCCAAGATAGAGTTCTTGGTGGTGTTGTGGGGCATGGGATATGTTTTCAGCTGTATGGTGGTTGCTTGCTTCATTGTCTGCTCATGGTGCTTGTCTTGGAGGGTTTGAGGAACTGTGAGATAATCAATCTGCCAGACTTTACCTTATTTATATTTCACCCATCTTCATCCATTACCAGAGAGGTTTTAAGTGCTTGACCTTCTTCATTGCAGTACATGTTTCACGTTGGTGAATAACCTGTGCAATAGTGTCAATGGTTAAGCCCAACCTTTGGTCATGAGACCGTCTATATGCTACAACCCTTCCTTGATGGTCTTGTGGTACCTTGATGGTACAGTTCTACCTCTTCCTTCATCTGCCTATCTTCCTTCTCCTTTTCTCATGATGTCCCTATGTGGGAGTAGCAAAGGGTGACTTTTTCCATGCCTTTAAAAAAAAAAAAAAATTTTGCTAATAGTAAGTATGGAAATGAAAGTACAAATAGTGACAGGTATGCTTTGCCTGCAAAGAAAACCCTGAATTGCAATTTTATGGACAAGTCCTTTTTGAACACTTAATTTCAATTATTTGATTTTTAAAAAAATTTAGCATATTCTGATACAAGGATTTCCTGTGGCGATTTTATGTAAGCTGGGCTGATCTTTAAGATTTGTGCTGATCTTTGTATTATTCTACAGATTGCTCGCAAATGTGTAGTGCGGATTGAATGAGCATAAAACCAGATCTCCCTCTAGAGACAGCTTTATTTTGTTTTGTTTTCTTCTTGAACTTTAAGCAAAACAATGTGAAAGCTTGGACAAAACCTAACTTCTTTTGGTAAGAAAAACTCCACACCAGTGATGGTAAGCCTGGAGATGGGGGATTTCCAAGTGGTTTCAATGTAAGGAATTGGTCATAAAAATGTTGTTTTACCCAACTGCCACTTCCTTCCTTCTGCTGTATATCTTTTGAAAATTAAATATTTGTTTAGAGTTTTGCCTTTTTCTTCTGAATGCTAATGTTGATTTAGAAGCCTGAATCCTCAATAACACTTRGGTATGGAGGTCCAAAGCAAGCAATTTATAGCATGTTTGGAGAGGCGTGCTGGCTGCAATGACTGRCTTGGCCAGTTACAAAGTATCTACTGATACAGACACTTTAATTAGAATTCCTCTTCAATTGTTTGGTGTGTATATTAATGAATGTGGGTTTTTGGTTTTTTTTTTTGTGAAATGTGTAAATATTTTGGAATGAACCTGTGGAGAAATGAACACGTGTGTATCTAGCAAACGCAGAAGCGAAATTTTCATCCAGTAACAAGGTGTAGGCAAAGCTATCTCAAAGAAGCTGCAGTGAGATTCAAACCCCCACCCCAACAAAACACTTGATTTGTGAGTTTTTGCTAAGCAGTACTAGTTTAATGTCAGAGTTGTCTTCTCTGAATATAMTGTAGTGATGGGAAGGCTTATTTAGTGTCATAAATATTACTTCACTACCTTGGCAATTTCACTGCTGAAACARGTAATACTGAAATCCATATAATATTTGTATGGTGTTTCTAATAATAGTGTAATACTTTATTGCACACGATAAAAAACAGAGTTTCATTGTGTTTCTACAAATAAGCATAGAGAATTAAAGGTGCTTAAAGTGTCTCTCTCCCTGTCAGTAATGAATTCAGAGATCATTTCCAGCTTTGAATAACTGGGAGTGTACATATATCAGCTTTTTAGTGGATGTCAAGTCCCTAGAGCCAGCTTCTCTGTTCTATAGATCTGTTCTTCTTTCAGGGGCATACATGCTATTGTAGATATCAGTGGGCTTTTTTGTTCATATTAGCACACCTTTATCTGTGCAGGGTAGATGAGAAAGAGGGGAACAAGTAAAGGCAAGCAATGGGAATGTTAAACAGAGACTGACTTCCATTTTTTTGTGGTTTTGTTTTCCTTTTAAACTTTTTAAAATTTTTTTCTAGAAAGTGTGTGGTTTTACTTTGTTTTGTTCTGGTTTTGATTTTGTTTGGCTTTTGTTGTTGCTGCTGTTTCATGGGTAAAATTCCCGCTTGAGTGTCTTTTACTATATTTAGAACTAATGACCATTCTCTTAGGTACTGGGGAAGAGATGGAGGAGAAAAAGTTAGTTGAGATGGACTGCTGGTTTAAAATTTTTTTTTCTTAAGACAAAATGTACTAGAAGAAAGCAGCAAAAATAGAAAAAGCCATTCTTGTCTCAGGTGCTGGAAAGACGTAGGCAGAACACATGGTCTCATCAGCTGCTCTGTGATGTGGCGAACCTTGTAAAAGGATTGGGCTGTTGGGACTTTTATCGAGTTACCTCATTTGTCATAAGTTCACAGAGATGTTGTCTTGTAAAAGAGATGGCCTTGTATGTCAACATGAGACCCTCAGATAGGAGAGAAATGGGCAGCAGTACAAGCCAGGTGTCTCCCAGGTCTTGGTCAAGATTTGGCCAAAGGTCGTGAGTGTGGCAGTAAATCTACATCCACTTCTCTGCTGAGTCTTACTGGGACAGCACTCAAAAAATAGGAGATTCCTCACTGTCCTAATGGGGCTGTGGCTCTGGGGAATGATGAAGGGGGTAGAAGTGAAGAGTGTTCATCCTCTTAGATTACYTGCTTCCACAGTTTTCCTTCCCATGTAAAGTCTTCCGCCTCTCCCCTGACCCCCAAACCAGAGACAAATTAATCAAAAATAAGATACAATTTATTTTATTCTTTTGGATCCTTTATTGTTGTTCCTTTGCTCACATGTCACAAATTTTATTCTTTCTGTCAAAGGTATCAAATCTTTTTTTCAGATTAGATCTGCTGTCCTGCTCCACTTTTGTTTCTTAATCTAGTAACATCAGGATGTTGGGATGCATTATGAATCCTCACACAGTTTTCAAGAGTGCAATCTGAATAATACATACACTTATATAATATGGTGACGTTTGTAACAGCTGGGTGTGTTATAAAGTTGTAGTCAGTCAGTTGTGGTCAGTCCTTTGAAATAGTGTTTTTTAACTTAAGGATGTGAGTATCTCAGCTAGGATAGCCAGGTTACAAATATTTAACATGAGGATACCCTCTGGCTTTCTGGTCAAGAGTGATGAACCCTAAATTTGGAAGATTTCTGAATTATACTTGAATTCACAAAAAGCCCAAGAAAATTATATTGAAAATGACATATTCATGGTGAGGCACTTAGAATCTCAAAGCTAGTTGGTACAAACATTTCTTTCCAAGATCCGGTCTGCAAACTGCTCTCACACCTGCCGCTCGTTTTAGGRAAAGTTCATCCATCAGTATTGCCATGATTTGAACATGGCACTGYGTTCCTGAGCCTCATTTTTTTCCCCCTGCTAGCTCTTTCCCTCTCCTCTTCTGCTTTCCTGTCCTGGTTCTTTCTGTGTTCTTTCTCTTACTTTATTTGACATGATATAATAAAGAATGGGCTCTGGAACAAAAGTTCTGGGCAATAAAGTCTCTTTCTAAAAAAACATGTGCATAAAGTAAAAATAACAAAAACTGTCAAAAGAAGCTGTGAGTGTGAATGTATTTATTTTATCTTTGGTGGAAAWGCTTGACTCAGCTCCAGGACTTCAGAACTACAATAGTCAGTAATTTCTGTATGAGTAGAACATCTATTTCTCTTTTGAAATACAGGACAATCTGAACCCCAGGTTGTCAGCTGCTTTTACAAGTTTGAGGGGAATAAAAGGAAGAAAAAGATAGACCARCTATTTTTGAACCATTTATCAGTCAATAATCCAAGTCACTTTCAGGAATGGGGTTAAAAGCATACCTGCAGCCTAAGTGAATACAGTGAAAACTGCGACTGCTTCTAGGTGGTGCAAGTACAGTCTGGGTTAAAAACTTCGGCTTAGAATCATATTCCTGGAGGTCAGGRGMGTRGTGGGGTTGTTTCACAARTAAGGARAGACAGCATRGGAAGGAAAGAGACTGCTCAGCAGSTTCTGTGGCAGSCCTTGTGAGTTTATGACTTCCCTCTGCCAGGGACTGGGCTCCCCATTTCAGCCCCAGTGCCCAGCTGTACCCACCCAGGAAGCGCCGAGCTGTGCACACACCACAGGTGTTCGCCCACATCTGCTGGGGTGGGAGAACCACTCACATGACTGAAATCAGGAGCTGAGCTGTGGGCTGCTTCTTCTGTTTGGAGACTGGCTGGGAGGAGAGAAGAAGCTTCRGAGATGTGATTCATTCCTGATAACGAGTGGGTGAAACTCAGGCAGGCAGAAAAGCTATGATTCAATGAACCTCCTGTACAAAGAGAGGACAGGAAGAGAGCAACCGCCAAGGGCGCTTGGAAAATGAGCTAGTGCACACCATTAAAAAAAAAATGTACCATTGTGTCCCCTTGAAATAAGTTTTTTGGAGGCAATCACAGTTCTTTATAACACCCAAACATTACAACAAAAATGTRTTTCTTAGCGCATTAAGACATTTCTCTCTATAATTTCCTTTATTTGCTAGATAATGGATTGATTCAAACGTTGTAAGAAAAGTTACAGACTAAGAATAAATAAATCATCTCATTAAAAAGTGTAYAGAAGTATTTTCAAAATTTGATCGGAATTGTATTTTCCATGCTGCAGTAAATTTACTATTGTAAACCTGCAGGGGGAAGAATTAGGCAGAGAGAAATTATAGAGCATGCTGCCAACTTCATAGATCCTGGGTGGGATGAATCAGATGGAGAAACAAAACTCAGAGCTGAAGGTCTATTCAGCATCTTAGAAGAAAAAACACTGATAAAGAAGGAAAAGAAGAAATAGACATAATAAATAAATAAATAATGACAATTTAAACACCTGAACTTGTTTACTTGCATTTCTCCCACCCTGATACTTTTCATCTTTTACTTTTCTTTCAAAGCACCAGGTTTCTCTCAATTTTATGAGCAGAAGCAATAGACTATGCAGTTTTATGAATATTTTAGTGGGGTTGGCACTGACTGAAAAGCTGTGCTTATGAATTTCAGTGCAGCATCAAACTGCCAGAGGGTGTACTCTCTAGGGCAGAGATTATTAGCCCTTCATTTGTGCTTTGCTGAGCCTGTTTAAGATATTATCCCTGGGCAGACAAGGGCTCCGTTCTGCGGCTGCAAGGCCCCAGTTGACAGGGCGCTGACACTGTTGCACCGCTGCGTGATTACCCTCTTGTGCTGCCAGATTCCAAGGAGTGCTGATAAGAGTCGAGCATGGACTTCATTTCCTGGACTTGGGAGTATGATATGGGTCAAAAGAGGTTTGTCTGGCATTTTCACTCACTGTGTTTCTAGTCCTCGCCTGAGAACACTATATATATTCTGTTTCAGTAATGTGAATTAATTTGTTGTTAACTGGATTGTCATTTCAAGATAACAAATACATTTTARGACAGCAAGTTAAGAGGTAACTATATAGAACTCATATGTGGAAATCAAGATTAATATTAACATGCTCATGCATAACTTTATATTGGACAAAATCAGTAGGCATTTCTTAAAGAACTAAATACATATAAATTAATTATTCCTTTGCTCACTTCTAGACAAAAGTGTCCTGGCYTTTCCTCTAAGTTCTCGGAAAGTAGTAATGATAGAAAGTACATGTCATGAAGGAAAACTGAGAGGTCAGATGAAACTGTAAAATATTACCTTGTAAGCAGTATCCCACTATTCACAGCTATCAGCTTGAGGAAGAAATTTCCCATATATACTTCACTAAAGGCAAGCAGATGCAGCAGGTTATTTATGATCACAGGTCAAGTTATATGATGTGCAAATATGTTGGCAGCTTGGAAGACTTCTGCTTTCTCATATTTATGACCACACATTCTTCTCACCTAGCAATATAGATCCGTGAAGCTACTGTTTCTATGTATTTCTTTAAAAGTTTATTCCATTTCTGTAAGCGTCGTCTTCTTTTGAAATATATATATATATAAATATATTTTGAAATATATATATATATAAAACTGATATAATACCTTATATCTTAATTGAAAAGTTTGAAGTGTTTGCACAAAACACTGTAGAAATTGCAGTGCGCTATAGAAATTTACACAGTGGTCAGGTTGAAAGTTTACAGATGATCTAAGTAAGTTGAGGAAATCCTGAGTGGAGGGTCCAAGGCTTCTGTTCATGAAATGAAAACTTGTATTTAGGAAACAGTAGGTATCAAAATGCTTCATTTTATTTTGAAAATAAATTTAAGTTGTAMTTATAACTGCAGCATCAGTTATAATCCCATTAAAATCAGTTTAAATCCCATTAAATTTGTGTTGCTTAGTATTAGTATGTTTAGGAAGTCTTTCAATGAGTTTTCTGAGCATATTAGCCCATGCTGAGAATCTGAGCATTTTGGAAGAAAACTTTCTTTAGAAATTATTGAGAAGCACACTGACATTGCAYCTAGAGCATTGATTTTACTGTCAGTACTGTATATGTAAATGATTGTACTGTAAATGATGACCYACTTGCAGAATCCTTCTGACCTTAGCAATCTTTACTCCATGGCCTTTTTTGTTCAAATTCAGTAATGCTTTCTATTTTAATCAAAACAGTTATGGTGGCAGACTCCACACTTGGGTTTGGGTTGTGGAGCTGTTTTGTCAGGGCATCCTGTTCTCACATTTGAAGTAGAAACTCAGTGCAAGCATTGCTAAAACACATGAGGAAGCTGACTTGGGTGTTCTCTATTCAGGGCATGAAAGTGTAGGAAAGAAGTTTCTCCAGAGCATGGAGAAATAAAACCTGTGACAAAGGTTCAAGGRGGAATTGTGAGGAGCAGCCAGGAGTGAAGGTTGGTGGTTGCTCTCATGGCAAGATCCTGAGTGCTTTGGCAAGGGCTCAGTGAGTCACTACTGCCCCAGCAATAGCTTGGATGGGAAGCCTGGATGGGAAGCCTTTTCACATGGGAAGCACCCATGGGAGGCTGACAGAATCTCTGATTAGACAGGTGATCTSGCTGTGGGCAGCCATTGTCCCTGGCACACAGGATGTCCCCAGGCTGYTGTGCCAATGGGGGCTCAGGTGTCTTCACTCGAGAGTTAGCAGCTGTAGGTTGGGTTGAACATTGGCTTAGCTGACCATTGGTGCAGGCACAGTAATTCCACGGCAGAATCTCGTTTCTGTACACTCTGACTGTTCTTTCTGTTCACTTGATTGATTTGCATGCAGGTTTCCTAAGCCTGGACCTTGTTTCATTTTCTTCAGCAAGTGCTGGTGTTATTTGCAGAGTGAGAATCCAAATTCAGRTTTCCTGGTCCTTGCAGTCCCCTTTGGGCTGCACTGTGTTAGCTCTGACTGTGGGAGGCCAAATTTATGAGGTTCTTTCTCCCTCTGGACTGTGTCAGGGAACCAGTATCTGAYAGCTTGCCCAGGTGCAAGTGTGGTGGCTTAAGCAAATTTCCAGCTTCAGGAAAGAGCTTAGCTGCCCCCATTTGTTTCAAAAAGAGGAGAATTAGTTCTGCTTTTAATTTCTTGGCTTTGTTAGCTTATTTTAGAACTTTCCAGAAATATGCTATTCTACTGCAGTTTATAGAAATGTCTACTTACACTTCTGTATTTTCTCCAGGGAACCTGTTTCTTGTTTTCAGAGAGGGTAGGGGTCTCACAGCATAATCCAGTCCTGAAGCAGAAACTGTCTGCTGTTGCCAACAAGAATCCAATGCTGCAGAAGGCAAGTAGAGCAGTGCTTGAGGGAAGTGCAGGGAAGGAAATTTTATCATTTGGAAAGCACAGAAACTAGTGAGTCACTTATTTCAAATAGAAGTTTTCCCCCAAGGAAACTCCTAGGACAACTAGCTTGTGTTTGCAATTTAGTGCAYCTCATTTAAAGTAATCTTTATCTTSATTTTGAAAAGGTCAGAGGGAAGAGGAGAAAATGGTGCTGGTTGAAAGAAAAGTTTTGGGTTGTACTTTTTTTTGTTTGTTTCTTTTGCCATGCCCACGGTGATGCTGTTCAAACTTCACAGGCAGTTCTTGCCTCTCWGGGAAGCAATATGGCAAAGCCTTCCAATGTGCCAGCAACGTAAGTGGAGAGATCAGTAAAAGACAATCCTGATAACAAGGGTGAATTTTTGATTTTCCCTCTGAGGTAAGGAAATCATAACTCCTTGCCAAAAAGAATTTGAAAAAAAAAGCAAGTTTAAGAAACTCCAAGAATCCTAAGGAAAAAGTATTTATAAATTTGAACATCATCCTTTCGAAGTCAGTCCTCAGAAAATTAATTATTAAAAGATGAGCCACTTTAATAATTATCTTGTCATATTATTTGGAAAAAAGTTTTTTAATAACATTGCATAGAAGACAGTCAGTTTAGAGAAGYTGGGAGTTAACATGAAAATTCCAATAAGAAATGGTTGAGGGATATGGTGTCCAGCTGGGACTGAGGGAAATGCTACTAATAGTTACTGAACTGTGGGCATAAATATGCGGGTGAATAAGAGCTTAGATAAAAGACAAAAAATTATTCATTGCCACAGTTGTTTCTAATTGGAGGGAATGTAAAATAGTTAAGCCATAGACTTAACTGAGATTTG
The DNA here is from genome assembly GCF_030028575.1 of Malurus melanocephalus. Classification (NCBI taxonomy): domain Eukaryota; kingdom Metazoa; phylum Chordata; class Aves; order Passeriformes; family Maluridae; genus Malurus; species Malurus melanocephalus. The sequence continues at coordinate 292,336 of NW_026623914.1, read as the reverse complement.
TTACCTCAGTTTTAGGCTAACTTTGTATTTCTCAGGAAAATCTTGTCCCTTATCATATTAATTATTTTTGTAATTTCCTTTTTTCTCGTCTCCTATGGTGCAGATTAAGGCCTAATTTTCTTTCTCTTGTTTCYTCCACTAATTAATCTTTACTTTCCACTCAATTTATTTGTGGCTGAGAATTGCTTCGAATGTAACACTATTTGTGAAATTCATCCCTTTCTAACAAAAAATCAGAAGTAAAGAAGCAAGTGGATTAGCAATTCTCTCTCCTTAAATGGAATAAGGAATATTGTGAAAAAGTCATTATAATATGCATTTAAGCCTCTAGAGCTTTGAAAAACTTATGTTTCATATTAAATATTGGAACATACATACTGCAGAGTACATGTGTGCTCTAACAATAGAATGGGTACTATATACATGAATATCATATTCACTATTTAATTTGATGCCTTTGAATGTAAACCTAAAAATCATTTTTTTCCTCAATAGGCATCTCTGAAACTTGGTGAAATTTGTATTCTGTTTTTTTTGTTCTCCAGTTCAGGGGTCAGGAGAGACACTGAAACTCTTGAAAAGATGTAAGTTCATCACTATTCAGATGAACATTGTGCCTGACAGTAATTTGCTCAAGCTTTTGTCACATGTATTTTATATAGCTGATGTTTGCTTCCAAGTAATTTTTTAAAACATCTTTTCTTGTCTTGATAGGGTTGAAGGTTTCTTATTTTTCAAGTTAAACAAATTGGACTTCTCCTTTGGGAAAAAAAAAATTCAAAAGCCTTAGGAGGTATTTGCTAAGATTTTTAATAGTCATTAAGTCCAAAAGTTAAAAAAAAAAATGAAATAACAGTGATAAAGGAGCAAGAAGCAAATGTATTTGTAAAGAGTGTAAAAGGACAAAACAGATAAACTCAGTGGGTTCAGTTCAAGTTTTGGCTTGCTTTTACTTTATCCTTCTTCCTTCTCTCCCAGTCTTAACTGATACAATTAATCCTTTCATAAGCAACATTAGTCAGTGTTTAAGGATTACAGGCAGCCCAAAACCTGAAATCAATGACCTGAAGAACAGTCTCTTCAATATAATTTCCATCTCATTGGCAATATCTGAGKGTATTCTGACAAACTGTAGGTTTGCTTAAAATAGGCATTGCATCAGTGTGGAGTAACTCTCCAATGTGAATACTTCTGAATTTTGCAGGGTTCTGAAACACACATCTTTTCTACGTACATCTTGTCGAAGATCAAATTACAGCCAGCTCTAGGCAAGAAACAGGTAATACTGAAATTGCCTCTGGAGCAGCCCAAAACTGAAATTAACTCTCAGGTTCTAAGACTTGTGCCAAGTTTCTGGCATATATGGCATATATTTTCTCCAGACATCCATCTATTCCAGCCCCTGAAAAGTTCTTCACAAGTTACTGAAAGACACTTCTGAAAGATAATCCTGTAGCCTGTATAATTCACAAAGAAAGGCTTCCTGCCTAGGCTGTGTACCTTCATGGCTTTGGACAGCTCTGTTCAGAAACCTCCTGAATATGACTTATTAGTGGATTTTTTTCTTTTGTTTTCCATCTCTGACTGTGTCATTCACCTGTGTCATTTAATGAAAGAAATAAGCACTTAAATCTTTCTATTAAATAGTTTTCAAATCAGATGGATAAGTCATGTGCTATTACAGAATGTTAACTTTTGACTTCTTAATAATTTACAGTTTTCACAGCTCCTCTAAGAAATTAGAATTCAGAAGCAAGAAGGGATACTTTGTGACTGATTAATTTCTTGATTCTCTTAGAGTGTGATGCATGGATCGCTCATCAATTTTATGGGGTAATGTATCATGCCACTTTTAAATATCTCATTATCTTCTCTATGCAAACACGTGTATCAGAAATACAGCAGCTGAATGCGTGCGGGATTTATATTTCCCTAGGGAAAAGTAAAACTTCAGACTCATTATAGCATCCCTAGACCCAGTTGGCTGGCATACCAAGCATCACCTGGCTTGCTGAGAGCTTCTTATAGGTTCAGGGTGGCAGTAAATGCATCCTAATCAGGGTGTTAGGCAAGTATTTCGCTTGGTCACAGGAAAATTTATGGGTTTTTTTTAAGTTTTCATGAGAATTTCTCCCTTTTCTCCCTTTTACTGTGTGAWAAAAGTTGAATTAATATGGGGTGGGGAGGGGGAAATTAACACTTTACTTGTAGGGCTTGCTTACACAAGCAAGAGCCATGAAAGTTACTTCAATAGTTTTGTTATTTTCAACTTTTTACTCCCACTAATTTTCATCCCAAATATTCAGTAAATAGACATTTAATCAAAACCAGAGGTATAGTAAGATAGAGAATGGGAGATTTTGACAAAGAAGACTGGAAAAACCTCTGGAAAAAATAGTTTTGGAAAACCAGAGAAAAAATGCCCCTACAGCCCATGGTGACACTCCACGCTCCATGGAGGTCCATGGTGGAGCAGATATCTGGAGRACCCCATGCCAGAGCATGTGGGGCACCCAAAGRAGACTAAGCCWATGACTCYATGGGAAGATCAGGYTGGAGCAGGGTCCTGGCAGGACMTGTGGACCCATGGRGAGAAGAGCCCATTGTYGAGMAGGTTTTCTGGGAGGACTTGTGACCCTTAGGCGGACCCTCACTGGAGCAGCCTGTCCTGAAGGACTGCACTTAGCGGAAGGTGTTCACTAAGAACTGCAGTCTTTGGGAGCAGTTCATGAAGGACTGTCAGGAACTGACTGACCCCCCATTCCCCATATCCCTAGTCTGCTCAAGGGGGAAAAAGTGGAGACATCTCGAGGGAAACTAAGCCCGGGAAAAAAAAAGGGAGAGGGAGATTTCTTGCTGTCTTACTGTGTTTAATTAGCAATAAATGAAATTAATTTCCCTAAGTCAAGTCAAGTTTTTCCCATGACCAAAACTGAAGTATGATCTCTCCCTGTCCTTATTTCTAACAATGAGCTTTTTTTTTTTTTTCTTTCCCAGTTTTCTCCCCTGTCCTTTTTTAGGGGGAATGAGATGGTAGAGGATCTTGGCGCTCACCCAACATCCAGCCAAGGTTAACCCACAACAGATGACACAAATAGATGACATAGAGATGGGAGACATGGAGGAGACAGGCATATAATAATTCTAAAATCATGAATGTCATGGCAAAGGGAGAGTCTATACTGCCTCTTCAAATACGAGAACTAGAGGCATGACATTAATCTGATAAGCCCATTAGAAAACAGAAAAAAAATAGAAATTTCTTCGTGGGATTGGAATCAGAACCAAGGAGCTCGCTGATAAGAAATGTTGTGAGCAATTAAAAGTTCGACAATATCTAGGAGGAAATAGACAAGTGCTCGGAAGAAATATCTATTAGGGGTTAGTAGCCCAGAAATCACATCAAGCTCTGGAAGTTGCCTGAGTGGAAAACATCTGGAAGYTAGGGAACGTAATCAGGGGAATCATGTTCAGGTAGGGTGATGGATGGGGCTCTGAGCAACCTGGTCTAGTCAAAGCTGTCMCTSCYCATGGCAGTKGTATTAGATGGTCTTTAATRGTTYCTTMCAGCCCAAACCATTCTGTGATTCTGTATGATGGCCCCTGTTTTGACTTTTRTCAAGTAGATAGCTATAGCCATTGATAGAAACAGAACACAAAATCAGATGAATCCTTGGTCTTACCCAATGCTGATATTTTTAAGAGGAAATATAAGAATGAAACTTCTAGATAGCTATAGTAGGACAAGATGGATTTCACTCAAATTTCTGAGAGGTAGGAAAAAATTCCAATGTGCATAGTTCAGGGGAAAGAAAGGGAATRAATACTSATCCYGGAAAATGTATCAGTTCTGATATCYCCTTTGTCCMTACAAGCAAGGCATCTGGGTACAATTGGTGAGCAATATCACTTGGAAAGCACTGCTCTGAAAAGACTCTAAAAACATTGAGGAGTRCAATCTTTCAGCACATTGAGAACACGAGCAAAGTACAACGCAAAAAATATTATCTCTTTGCTAGGTCATTTCTAGTAAATTTTCTTCAAAGATCAGGTCTTTTAGGTACCTTCACCAATGAAAGGAACAAGCAGTTTAGAGGCAGAAACTCCAACACATGAAAGGAAAGACATTAAAATTACCTCAAAGACTGTGAGCAACCTGTTTTCAGGCARATATTTTGGGGCTCTTTATTACAGTATTTTYATTTTGTTTTGAATGATATGTTTTTTTTTCTTTTAACCTGTTACATTCAATTTTCCATTGGATTAATAATCTAAAAATAGTGTCTGAAGGAGTGTGCYGTAAGGGACATGGGGGCTGAAATTCTTACACCACAGCCTTAATTCTTATTTCACGTATTCACAAAGAGATTAGTCTTATTGATTAATAAAAAAAAAATCTTATTGATTAATATAAAACTATATCTCTGTGTCTTAAAATGTAAGTGTTCTTTCATCAACCTTTATGAATTTTCCTTATGTGGAATCARAGAATAATTTAGGTTGGAAAATACCTGTAAATTCATTGAGTCCAACCATAGTTAACCCTGCCWAGTCCRCCAGTAAACCATGTCCCCAAGTGCCATATCCGCACGCCTTTTAAATACCTCCAGGGATGGTGACTCCACCACTCCCCTAGACAGCCTGTTTCAGTGCTTGATGACTCTTCGATGAATAAATTTTTTCTAATATCCAACCTAAACCTTCCCTGGCCACACCTGAGGACATTTCCTTTTGTCCTGTCACTTGTCCTGTGGGAGAAGGGACTGACTCCGACCTTGCTACAATCTCCCATCAGGTAGTTGTAGAGAATTATAAGGTCCCACCCCAAGTCTTTTTTTCTCCAGGCAGAACAACATCAGTTTCCTCAGCTGCTTCTCAAAAGGCTGGTACTCCAGATCCTTCACCACCTCTGGTGTTTCTTTGGACATGCAAATCTACTTATCGTCTAACCAGTTTTGAAAAACTCAACTTGCATTACCCTTTTGAAGTATTTTGACAGCTTTGTAAGGAAAGGTTACTCACTACCGCTGGTAAATACAGATTTCATCCCTGATTTCTCTTAGAACTGCTTACTGTATCCTAGAGGGTTTTTRCTTTCTCTTTAAAGTAACTGTAAAATATGATGAAGAGGTCAGAGATCTCCTTTATAGAGTCCACCCAAAATAAGAATTACAGCATGGAAATCTGCCCATTCTTTTTTATAGTGAACACTAACAGGAAGAACTTATTTTATTCTTTACATTTTCTGCCCTTATGTTGCTCTTGAATACTTTGATCACTTGTTGGCCTCACAGACTTTGCCAAACTTCTTGCTACTGATGTGTTTGAAGAAAGGTTTTATATTTAGTTTAATTCYCTTTGGCAGTTGCTCCTCAAACCCTATTTTGGGTCCTCTTGGTTATGTTTTTACATTTAGTCTTCCAGAGTTCATGGTAATTTAATTTTTCTTAGATTTGACACATCTTCAGCTTTCTGAAGGATGCCTTCCTGTTTCTAATAACTTCCATCAAGTGCTGTTTAGTCCTCATGACTTTTCCACCCTTTCTAAAAATACTTAAAAAAAAATCCATGGTATGCATTCATCAGTGTTGCTCCTTCAACAATCTCCACACTGACTGCCAAGATTTAATTCTCCTAGCTGCTCATTTTCAACAAGTTTCTTTGTCTTTGTGTGGCCCTACCTCCTGAAATAGAGCAAAAGTGTGGTCTATCTCTTTGGGTCTTTTTGCTTTTGTAAGGACAGAGTTTATCTTGGTTCACATGTGCAGTTTTGAGCCAAGTCACATGTGATGGTGAGGACAAGGTTAAGAGAAGTGTCCCAGTTTCTGTGTTACATACCAGTGCGTATCTTCATGAGGGTAATTACTATTCCCCCGTTCCCTGCCCTTTCTGCCACCAGTCTCTTGTGGGATAGCAGTGAGTGCTGCCATCCTCTCTGGATGGTCACTAATGTCTTACATTCTTCCTATTTAGGCCTTGAATTTTGGTCTCTAAGGACATTGAAGCACTTGATCAGGTAAATAGTTTGTCAGTTTTGATTTTTATCAAATTGTGCTTCTCCAATCCAGTGAGAGGATGAGTGTAGACTGTTGAGAGGATGACTGTAGACATGAGAACATGAGACGGGAAGGCAGCAGCAACACAGTTTAGGGAAAGGGTTCTTGCTCCAGGAATACATCCAGATTTTCTCTACAGTTATAAAAGCAAGAGGAGCTCTTCTAAAGAACATTTAATCCTACACTCTTTACAAACAGACGACCCAATTTATTCTTAAACCTATATATGCCACTCCTCAGTTATTTTTCCACTTACAAAATATACATTTGAGGTCTCACTATTGAGGGATTTAAGTGCCTAAAGTATGTCTTCAAGGAATAGAGGCCTGTGGTGTAGACTGATTGGTTTGCTCTCCTTCCTCCTGCTSAAAGTGGTCCAATTAAATATTTTAATTTTTGAGGACAGAGGCCCTTAGCTGGTAGGACTCACAAGGGGAGGGCAACAGAATATTGGCATATGTTGATTCTTGTGCTTGCTCTAAAGACCTATTTTTATATGAAATAAAGGGTAAGTGAAATCCTTGGAATAGAGATTGTCTTCCAGTAACTTTGCTCATTAACTCTCTCGGTCTTGTACYAGTACTGCTTAAGCTTGGAAGCACAGTTCCAGGTGCCTGAAGGATTTCGAAATCCAGTTTTTGAGGGCTGAAAGTTTTACTCTTTTCAGGGAGAATAGAACACYTCTTTGCATAGAGATAGCTACAAGGATGGGAAAAATAGGATGAAAGTTGTTATTTTATACCTGGTGCTTATAAAAGAACTTAATTCCCCTTAAGTAGCTCGCAAAAGATATGTTAGTAATTTAAGAGGTACATACCAGTTATTTGGATTCAGCAATAGAAATAACTGGGTTTGAGTAATATATAAAGCTTAATTATTAAAGTGATTAACTCAAGWCTCTTTCTGTGGGACAGTAAGCTCTATGTGCCATTCCATTGGGAAAGGTGCAGGCAATAAACCATCTCTGGTTTGAAGGTGAGGAAAGCTATGGCAGCCCATGAGCAGCTGATGAACRGCCTGAAACATCTTTTTAAGTACATAAAAGATGTTTCAGCAGCTGCTGTGACTTAGCAAATTTAAAATCAACTTTGTTATGCACTGAAAATTGAAAGTACAATTTTTTTGTTAATGTTCCAAAAAATAAATGTCTTTGCAAGTTTTGGTCAATTTCAAATTCAGTAGACATTCCACAGAGTAGTAGTATTAYTGCCTGAATTGTTTTATGCTAGACTAGTAGTAGCTCCTTGTGGGTTTCCTAAGAACAGAGTGTGCTGTTTTGTTCTGGATCTTTTTTATGACCATACTTACTTAATGGGTGGCAATTCACAGATTTGAAGTCTGTTTTCAGTGTACATGACTCTGTGGACAATATTTCAAAAGCAACATCATAGGGATTTAAATTATTGCCTTCAAAGAATGGAAAAGTAGAAAGTTTTAAAGTACTTTTACTTAGCAAAAATATTAAGCCTCCACTGGTAGGTGTGCTCCTGTTTAAAAACTCAGTGAAGCTGCTTAAACTGACAACTCCCACWACAGCCAGAATTATTCTTATCTGCAGTCTCATGTATCAAAGTATTTATATTCTTTTGTTCCACTTCATATCATGTAAATTTTCATTCTGAAGTGTCTGGGCAGCTTTCTGGAGTTCAGAAAGTATTGTGACTAGCATCCATCATATCTATTCTTGTATCTATTCCTTATGGGAAAAATGAAAATAGTGGAGATGCTATGAGTTTATAAATGAAGTCAGAGCTGAAAATAGGTTTTGCACGTAGAGATGCCCTTTGGTTATTCAGGAAATGCACTCCAAACACTTATCCCTGGAGAAAACGATGCCCCTAGTGCAGATGAGCTTTACTCTCACTGTAGAAAATTTCAGCGTGTCAGAAGAGCACTGCTGTTGGCAGCGTTGCTAATGCTGGCCTTTCACTTATCCTTGCTTGAAACAATGATGTACTTGAAGACAATAWCTGAGTCCTTGGGCAAGAATAAATACTGTACTGAGAGCTGATTTGGGAAACAGAGGACAGTTTTGCTTCCCAAACAGCAGAAAATTATGTTTGAAGGAGGTGCTATAACATTTTGAACTACTTAGTGTTTTCTAAGTGCTGAAGGCTACAAAACCAAATCTGCTGCGTTACCCCACTCAACTCTGAATTCCTCATGAGATAATCTGGTCACTGCCCATTGGCATGAAATGGAGGACTTCATGTCACTGAGGGAAAGCAATGGAGCTGACAGACTGATGTCACTACTGGGTGCCTCAAGCTAAAACATTATTTCTATTTTTTCTGCTGACTTTTAGGTCCATCCTGATAGAACACCAGCTCTAATGGCATTTTTTGGCTAAACAGAAATAGTAACTAGCTAAAAAAGAAGRTCTATTTTTTTCCCCACCTAGAGGGATTGTTTTTTCTGTTAGGAGTAACTTGCAGCAGCCTGGCCATTAAAGGTAGCTAAAGGATTAGTCTATCACCTTCTCCTATCACGCGCTTGGTCTAAATAAACAAATAAATAACATCCTTCCAAACATCCAAGAATTAATCTCTCCAATACATTTTTTTTGCCTAAACTGTATGCGTGTTAGTTTTAACCCTGTGGGAGTGGCTTTTCTATAACCACGTCTGGAARCTGGCCCTTAATAGGGACTGAGTCTTACTCTGTAATGTAGGTCAAGAGAAGAAATTAAATGATGACATTGTGCTTGCTTGCTGTGGCATCCCCCAGGAGTTGGTGTGGTCCCTACTGATTGCCTTGAATCATTAATCAAAGGAAAACTGCATTGCACAGCCCACAATATATTCTCAGCAGGCACATGCATTGATGATGCTGCACCATGAAAAAGACTTAATTGCATTGACAGTACATTTTTTTCACAGTTTAGAGTGTTTATCAAAATTGTGCTTGTAGCATCTAAAAATACTGTAATTAATGCAGCTTTTGGCCTCTTCACACACTGTTTTCTTTTTAGTTTCTTCTGTTAAAGAAGACAGCTGTTTGCTAGGAAAACAAATTCATCTCTTTTCCTTCTCTCTCTCGCCTCCTGTTTTGTATTTGAGTGCATCAGTAGGAGGCTCACAGTTTGTTGTAAATGTTCATTCACAGTTTCTGCAGATTCCTACATTCATATTCACAAAGGCAGAATATTTCAAGATGTCCTTCATATCAAGTTACTGCTACTTTGTATCAGACATGAGGAATAAAAAATATGAGCATTGCTTCCAAAGGCAAAACAATGCAAAAAAAAAAAAAAAAAAAAAAGCCCAAACAATAATGTACAAAACCCACTGTTCTCGAAAAGAATGTGACAAATTGGATGAGCCATTTCTTCATTGTTAAATTGTCTCCTTTCATAGCTGATCTAAGGGTGGTTTGTGGGTATTAAGATGCAGAGAATATTACAGAGCAAGGAAAGCAGACCTTCTTTGATAAGATAAAGCATCTGCAAGAGRAGGAGATGCTGGTGAGGCAGCTTGTGACACCACTAGGCAGACGTTCCTTGGCTCCTGGGCAGATCAGGACAGTGTTTTCCTTTTTCCTCTTAAATATTCAGTCTGTGAGAGCAGGAAAGGACAAGAAAGCATGACACATGGTTTGGGTTAACACCATGAGCTGTTGTCCTGTGCCGGACAAACTGTGTGCATGTGGGGACCTGCAACCCTGTGGGAAACCCAACCTGCTTYGTGGTGAGCAGGCTGTGAGTGAGGAAGCAGTGTAATTCCTTCTGTGCAGAGAGCAGCAAGAACAAAGGGAATCTGTACTGGAAAGAGATCTGGGTTATAGAAGACACTGGGAAAAAAATCTGTTTGAGTGTTAAGAAAAGGGAGACTTAACATCTATTTTGCCCACACCTCTACAGAAAAATGGAATTATCGTGACTCATTTTTGTCATCCATCTGCTACCATTAACTACTGTAAAGTGCTCTGTTGCTTCAAACATCCTCATCAGGTTTTAAAATGTTTCAGTTCTACATATTGCCTTGTAAATCTTATATTACAGTGAAGAAAACTGTGTACGTAGCAGAGGTTGCAATTTCACTGAAATGATTATTATTACCTTTTAGACTGCAATGGTAAAGCTCAAGTGGTACAGTATATTAAATCCTAAGGCTACATAATGGATTTTACCATAATATTACACTGGACTTTATGTTTCTGCTGCTGATGTAGGACTTGAACTTCCATTAAAACAGGAGCCTATTGAAAACATTTATCATTGTCTGGCATAAAAGCTTGCACTGTGTACACACAGTGTGAAGGTTCAAGGTCAGAGACCAAGTGGAAGTATCTTGAGTTTATCAATTGCTTTCTAGTCTGTGAATGAAGATGTCGGGAGTAAAGCTGCCCTTACACTTCAGCTGGTGGTGCATGTAGAAATGGGATTCACAGTTGTTAGGAGGACCAGAAATGGCTCTGTGAAGAAGCCTGAACCCACTTAAGCCTATAAGTACCACAAGATGAATTAATTAGGAACACATGTGAAGCAATAAAAAAGAAAGATATTAAAAGAATAAACATTCTTCATAGAAAAATGAGAAAATCACTGAAAATTAAATGTATTTTAAATAATTAAGATTTTAATGAAGGTTCATTGAACCAATTTTTTCTCCTTCAGTGCATTAAAGCAGTATTTTGTATGGAATGGGGCAGTTTGAACACTTCTGTATGGTAGTCTTCAAGGATATTATTGAGCAGACAGATTATTTAGGCYTCTGTTTGCTATAAACTGCCAAAGCGACTTGAATTTAATGTATTTGGAAAAGATCAGGCTGCTTTCTTTTCCAATACTTTGGTCTTGGAAGTTCTGTTTTATAGATTAGATTAAACTTAATGCAATTAAAATTTGAGTTTTAAAACCACCAAAGAAATAAGGTCTCCCTAGAATAGAGGATGCAGGTTTTGCTGGCAGTTCTTTTAATTTCATTTCATTCATCACCAAGACAGCATTAAAGTGCAGTGGCTGTGCCATTGCTATTAAAATGACATGAGGGTGAAGAAACACAGACCCAACATTCTGTACCCAATCACAGATCAACTGTTGAAATCACCAGTGGCCTTTACATTGTAAGATGTTTTTCCTTGTATGATGTGGAGAATAATGGGTCTAACTTATTAATTTTCCTTTTTCTGTGATGTGGAAAACCRCAGAAAGAAAATTATTTTGTGACTGAAAACTATTTTCTGTTTTCACAAAGCATGGCACTCTGAAGTGTTGGATGAATAGGAAAGAATCCTCCCTTTGCATCGAGCTGCTGAGGGAGGATCCAMCTTTTCCAGGATGTCATGATGGATGAGAATGCTGACATTTGAGAGCCCTCTTACCTGCTGATGCAGGGGAGTGCAGACACTTCCCCAGCCATGCCCAGCTGCCTTCACTTCTTAGAAGAGACACTCTTGTCCTTCAGCTTAGCAGAGAAAGAAAAAGGCAGAAAGGGAAACATTGGTCATTAAAGTTTACCCTAAATATATCTGTGGATTTTTGAAGAAGTGAAGTAGCAGCTTTTTAGCCARTGGTTTGTCAGCCTCCTGTTTCAGTGTGTCCCCCAGACAGGGGCAGTGAGGCAAGCCCAGGGCACCACGGGTGGCTCCATCAAACGGCCCATGAGGACCTGCTGTGCTGAGGGAAATGCTCTGCTTGCTGCCCAGTGTCCAGCTGCCTGCAAATGCCTGACCCACAGCATGAACACTCGTGTCTCTCCTCTTTTCCCAGCCCACATGGGGCCAATGTCTCCCAAATGCCATCCCGTGGTGCAGCCACAGGGATTCTGTAATGCYATCTCATTGCAGCCATGCATTCCTGGCTCTGTTATCACTCTCTTACAGAAGCAAGTGTCAAAGAGATCAGTAAAGGAGCAGTAAATGATGGGTGGGATCAGCCTGAAAGAGAAACTGCAGTTGCCAGCTTATTGGTTACTGTTCAACACAGGATCATCTTCACACAGCCAGGCTCAACTTTTCACTGCAGTCCTTGTCCGTTCTGTGGTCCAGCAATTTACAGAGCCTTTGGGAAAGATAAACCAGCAATTYCAGTTCAATTTCAGTCACTCTAATATTACTACTGGCTTGCTTCGTTTAAGCTGGCTTTTGTTCTGTGCTATTTTAAAAAACTCTTAGCAACTTCAAATGCTAAAATGCAGGTGCTATTACTGATTTTTAAGCTGCTCAGTTACACTGGCACTGCAATTCTTAAAATATTCCAGACTAATTTTGTCATTGAGATGAGATTTGTGTTGTAACTCCGCAGGAATCAGTTCTGGAAAAGCAGAAACCAGAGTAGGCTGTGAGCAGTTCCTATCYAGCAGCCATTCAGATAACTGCAGTGCCAATTGCTTTACAAAAAGCCAAATTGTTATTTTCAATAACTGGCTCCAGCACACTATGTTTGCTGGTATCAACATCTAGTGATAAAAAGTCATCCAAGGCTGATGTTTGTTATACTGAAAAAAGATACGGAAAAATTGATTTTTTTTTCTATGACGTGTGTACTTTGAAAAAAGAAAAGGCTTTTTAAACAATTTACTGTGTAAAATTTCTGCTCTTAAACACAGAAGAGTAATTTTGAGAGATATGTCAGCTTTTGCTAGATTTCAGTTTTTGTTAGGGGTTTTTATTCCTCATATAAATCATACACTAAACTCCTTAAACAGGAGTTATGGGCAGCACTGAATGCTCTCTCTCTTGTTCTTTACTAGCTTAACACATAATTTTTTTGTGTATGAATGATATATCAACATCCTTAGTTATAAAAAATGTGATATTTTTTAGCAAAACCAATGAACATTTACTACGACATTTATGATATTTTGCTTTTCTTTCACTTGTGGATTAATTTTTCACATTCAGGTGATGTGTGCTTGGCAGAGTGAAGTACCAATGTGAAACTCAAGGAATTCATGTGAACTCATGTCGCTTCCCTAGAAATACAGAAACAAACTTATACCAGCCCTCCTTTCTAGGGAAAAGGAAGAAAAAAACCATACCCAAGAACAGACCAATTTAAAAAATAATAAAATTCTAGTTCCATGACTGAAAACTGCTTTTGTCCCTGTACTTCTGTGGCCATGGGTTTTGGCAGGTGCTGTTTGTGGAGTGCCAGTGTTTACTGAGAACCAGACTCCTGATCCTTTCATCACTCTTTGATACGCTGGTTAATTATATAAGCTGGGTCATTGAACTAGTGCTCCATAACCACTGGGCTAATAATAGTGGGTCACAACCCTTTCTCAGCCTCTCTTGGACATTCATGGGATTTCTGTGATTTGGGATCCTAACATAAATCCCTCTGTAGTAACTTATCTTGAGCGTACATGTACCAGCTTCTCKTGCCACTCATCTCTGGGGTGTTTCAAGTGGGGCTTTCACCGCCACTCACCACCATGTAACCAAGACTGTTGCTGCATTACCCTTGCCCAAACAATCATTAGTGAAATCCACAACGGGATGGCTTTCTAAGCAGAAATTATTCCTTAAACTGTCATTTTTCTYCTGTCTTGCTGAAAACAATTCCATCATCCCTCGCTAAAGAAGGTTGCCTCCCATTGCCGAGGTATGCTTGTCTCTCWGGCACCCAGTGTGCTTCCAGACATCAGTAAGAGGATCAAACTTCCTTAGCAAACTAGAACCACTCACTCATCGACAGTAAGATTGATGTAATAAGTATCTGCTGGCTAATTACACCTTAATTTATTGTCTCCCAAAGGGTTGAGCAAGTGGTCTGACCCAGTCTTAAAGTCTAAATATTTCTCAGATAGTGGAGCTGCAAGTGYTGCTTTCCTGTTGCTGGAGATCGCCCACTCTTGGTTTCAAGGCTTGACRCTCGAGATCTTCTCTTTGATTTCTAGTGTGCACTTTTTCCCACCAGTGAATGGAGGTGGTTAGTGGTTTCTTATTCCATTTGGCTGTATCTTCTCCTGGGCATCCTATTTTTAATTTGAAACTCAATTATTCTAGTTCCAATGCCACCTTCGTGAATCATGCAGCGTTCTTAGAAAAATAAAAATACAAAAAACCCTCTCTGCCATCCTGCAGTCAATCCCCATATGCAGAACTGCAGGGGTCCATCTTGTCTGTACTTTCAGGGGCCTTGCTTATTTATCTTCTGGACCTATATTAGCAAGCACTAAAATTTCTTGTATCTTCCACTTTTGTACATATTTGCCTTCTCCATTTTATGATGTTCCTTGGGCTCTCCTCCTTCCTGGGGAGTATTCCCTGCCCTGCCAACCTGCCCTTCTGAATCCAGACTGTTTAACYCTCTTAGCAGGGTTCAGAGGACCCATAATTGTGTGCAATGGATGAGTGAATCCTCCAGCATTAATTTGGAATGTTAGCTCACCATAACTGGACTGCAACTCCCTCCAGTGCCTGTATCACAACCACAGGCAATAGCTGATTTTAACATGTAACTCTGGACCCATKTGGCTTTTGTTGTTTCAAACAAAGCCCTACAGACACCATTTCCATCTGCTTTAACACATCTCAACTCTGCCTGAATGCGCAGTTCAGTCCCTGTGGCTGGTGTTTCTCGTGAGTGATGCATGAATCATTTTGTGGCTGCACAGGCTGTTTCAGGCAGGGGATTTTGATCTGCATTGGTCAGCTGGGCGTGATTTGAGCAGTACTAGGCGAACTGGGATCATTCCAAACCCCTCTGTGCCATCATCAAGACCCTGCTTTGCTAGCTGTCTCCYGGTTTGTACTGTTCTGCCCATTTTACCTGTCATTTCTGTTTAAGCTTCTCAGTTATCTYCATGCAGAGTTGTGATCCTCACCTTCCTGTCTCCTATCCTCTCTGTTTTCTCCAGCACTACTTGTAACAGTTACCTTAGCCTTAACCAACTCGGTTTTCTTTTTTTCCCTCACRCTCTGTGATATCTGAAACTTCTTTCTTTGGTCTTTCCTCCCTCGCCATCCTCTCCTAACAGCAGCAGGTTTWAGCCCTTCTGCAGCAAGGGTACATTCCCTGGCCTTGTTCTCCCCAGCGTGATCCCCACAGCATTTTTTTCCTCCCCTAATGCCCTTCTCTTATCTTCACAGTGCTCTCACTAGCTGCCCAACATTCCGCCAGCCCAGCCACCCTCCCTGTTAACTCCTCCCTTCCCATAAACAATCCACTATTCCCATGACTCTCAAAAACTTGCACGGCTTTACTTAAAACTCTTCCAAGGCTCACATGTCTAGGGGTGAGGATACAAATGTACTGCATGTTCTTCTACCATAGAAGCCATGGGAGTGTCTCTCTTTCAAAGGCCATGGCTATACTCACTGCTGGATTTGAAAASTCCTTCACTGTCCTGCTTTGGCATACATGACATGGTTTATGACCTTTTTACCAACTTGGTATTTGAATGTTCTTGCTCGCTGTGTGTGACAGTGATACAATTTCTATTTCTGCTCCACTCAGGCTCCCACATTCTTGCTCTTATAGCCTTGGTTGTTGAGTTCTCTGCATTCTCTACCAACTTGTTACATGACAAAAGATGCCTTTTGGTGTTTGCAGGGCTCATCTGGTGCAGAGTGGATGAAAAAGAACAGGAGTGATATTTTACTTCTTTTACTAAACAAAATTGAAAGAAACAGATAATTACCTATCATTTCTGTTGTGCTAGGCATTTTTGGGGTTACTTTCATGTGTTTCAATATGCAYAAAGCATCAGGCCGGAGACGGTTAAAGAAGAAACAATTCTCCACTGGAATCTCACATGGTAGGTGAACTCTTCTGTATGGTGCTCCTTGTGGGATTTATGTACTACTTTACCTTCATGGTGCTCTTCATATCGTGCTTTTTCTCAGGAAAGCATCCTTAATGCAGCCTGATTGGTCTTTTTGCACAATTCACTTTTCATATAGTTACGCATATGCAACTATATTATATATAAGTGAAATGTTGATTTGTGAGGYGGCCTTAGTTTTTCAGCACCTTTCCAACCTACTCATATCTCAAAGCATTTAGTTCCACTAATTCTTTAAGATCCTAAGGGTCAAAGGCAGCTGCATTCTGAGGCGGAACTAGTGGTCAGCAGCAATAACCAGAATTTCCTGTGCTGGACATTGTCCACATGCAGTAAAAATTAAGCAGAATTGAAGTGGTTTGTGGGCTCTTTTAGCTGCATCATGAGAACTATAATAGTATTCCTCATTTAAAGCTTTTGAATATTAACAAATTGGTCAAGACATTATTATGGAGTTTCATTAATTCTTTCTTTAGCATGGAAAACTTTGTGTTGGGAACTACAAGTAAAATGGCTCTGAAGCAAGAGGAAAAATATTTGGTTTACTTCAAGTTTTACTGTGAGGTTTTACTTTAATGAATCTGGAGCGGGACTGTCTATTGATTGTTGGTCCTATAATCAGCCCTGCAGGGGGCCTGCTTATGAGTGTTTGGCTGCACTAAAGTCAATTTCATCACATTTTTTATCTTGTTCGTGTGCGGTTTCCCATTCAGTTTTATCAAGATTGAGCATACCTATGGAATCAGTGAACTGAACATAATTTCCCATGTATGGAAGCAGTTTCAGTTTTTTATTACTTGCCATCACAATCATCTTTGGCTTACTCTTACCAAAAACAGTCTGCAATRTGCTGGTTTTCAGCTGTTCCTAATAGATCTAAAATCGTTAAGACAATGTTTTCTGTTCTCTTGCTGCCAGTTTTGAGAAGGAATTTACACTGAATTTGCTTTGTATTTTGCAGATTCTTTGGTCAGCCAAATTGATTTTTATCTCTCTCCTATTGTTGACAAATGTGCAATTCTGGAAGTCTGGGGCTATTCCACACCCTTTTCCCACTTGAAGCTGAAACACTGAGCAAAACTCACCAGAGATTATTTCTCATAGGTTTGGTTTACTAAAGTTCACCAGTCAACACAATTTGATTTGGGAATTCCAATGTAATAGGGAAATTGCTACCAATCAGATAACTTTGTCATCTTAACCAGCTAAAGATTTGTTGAAAATTACTAGAAAAGGGAAGATTTTATGGATRAAAATGGTAATTAAAAAATAGCGTATATGGAAACTAGTATGGTTTACTCCTTACMTGTTTAATACTCGCTAATCTATGAAGCTGGACATTTAAAATTCTTAGAATCAGGAATAATGTAGTACTGCTGATGGAGTTGTTAACCTGAATGGTCAGCAGATGGTCTCTGACTTCCCTTGTATTTTTGGCAAATTCACCTGGAATGTCCTTTCTTTTGAGAGAAAAAGACTAGAGATAGAAAAGGTTAATACAACTCATTCTTTGTGAATTCCCTGTGCTTCTTTCCTTTCTATCCTTGATGCTAAAGACAGAATGCTTTTTCCTTCTGAGGCTTTCTTATGGACATTAATATTGCAAAATTAAAAGGAGCCTTGTGAATAGGCACAAAGATGTCACAAGAACTAGGATTTTTCTTTTTTCTATTTTATTTCTTCTGTGTCTTTTGTGGGAAGAGATTCACTTGTGGGCTGCATGGTTTGCATTCATGAATTTTATTTGAAGGTGGCTTTGAATTTTGGGGCGATTTATCGTTTGCATGATCACACATGTATCTAGCAACATGYCTGAAATGTGTTTCACTCTCTCTCCAAGCCATGCATTTTAAACRTGATACACAAATGAGTTTTGACACTGAGAAGTCAAGCCTGGATTGGTTTGCCCTTGTAGTCCTGTTTAATTCYGGATAACATTCTGAGAACAAAAGGTATCCTTTCATTATGCATCTGCCTAAAAAACAAATGGTTCAAAGGGTGCCAGCAGGGACTTTGTCAAAAAAACTGAAGCTTGCTATTAAAATTTGCCTTAATAAGATTATTCCTTAAAAAACAAACAAACAAACAAACAAATAAAAAAATAAACAAATAAACAAACAAAAAAGAAAACAACCAAACAAAAAACACGTAAAAAGGACAGGCAGTCATTATCAGAAGTGTATGAATTTCAGATAGCATTTACATCATGGAACCATAAACTGCTCAAATTTCCTTGCAGAAAACAAGAGTATGTGTTACCTGGTTGTGGCAGCCAATAATTTTGACCCCCCCAAARGTTTTATTTTGTTTTGTTTTATGGTAAGAATATTCTCTTCCAGCAGGAATATATGTTAGCACTTGTAAAAATATTCTACTGTACATCTGTTACATGCACTGTGAGCTTCTCTTCATTGAGTATGCTGCTATCATTGGCTTAATAGAAGCACTATAATTTGAACTCTTCTAACAGCTCATTTGATATAATTTCTTTTTAATAACCTTAAAACCCACACTTTCTCTGTTTTGATTTTGTTTGGTTTCATTTTTCAGTCAGTTTGCAAAAAGCCTCAATGTTTTCCTGCATCGATTGCAAAGGTTATTGGTCCATCAAAGCTTTTACATGATACCTCCAATTTCCTAGGGCCTAACCTTAAAGAACAAAAGAGAACTTCAAGAAAACGCTTGAGTGTCCTTCATTGGAGATTTAAGAATAAATCCTGATTACAGATAGAAACTCTGACAGTGTTTGTTTTCTGTCCAAGCCCTTGGTATTCTCTCATACCATGCACAATCCTCCCAAACTGCAATAACTATTTAATTTTWTTTCATTCCATTTCAAGCTATTGCTCTCATTCTATATATTCTCTAGATAATGATGTGTAATATGTTTCTGGGCAAACAGAAGCCCTAAAGAAGAGACTGAAGAAAGGGCAACTTAATATTTTCAGGAAGGAATGTTTGACTGGTTAAGGCTTAACACCAAAAACCCCCAAAACTCTAAAACCTCAAAGTCTGTGTTCAGAATGTTTTAGCTGTAATTGAGCCTYTAGCTGTGATATTTTTTTTTAGGCTGGGCAGGTGGATGGCACCTCCACCAGACCCCTGAAAAGGTCATCTGCTTCAAATAGCRCTCTTCTTTCACCCAAATTCCAGAATTAATTTCTCTGAACCCCCACCCACAGTATTTCCCTTTTATTAAAGYCTGCCTCATTTAAGTTGCCTGACTCACTCCTGCCATCTTTTCTCACCACTCTAGGGTCTCTTATTTCATATTCAAATTTATACCATTTTGTTAACCCTAATAAATTCAGCTGTATGGGTTACCATATTAAACCTCCCTTTTTTGAGTCTCACTCCTGTTCTCCACTATCAGAAGTACTCTTCCTTTGAATGTGAGGTCATCACAGCTTTGCGTCYTCCATCATATTTTTTCCTTTGGCTTTGATTTCAAGTCAGAAATTCCCCTACAAAGCTTCATGTATGATATTTTTTTTCTTTATGCTCAGGTATTTGCCTTTACTTGTTGTCTCTAGAAGGCTTCAGAAATAAGAATTTTTACCAGTAGTGGAGTTGAAATAAACTATTGTGTATTTTTCTCTCATATCCTCATGTCTCATATAGACATATACTATTTGTAGTAAACTAAATTTAAAGAACAATAATTAAGAAAAAAAAAAAAAATAGAAAAAAAGAGCATGGGAACAAGAATACAAATCTTAATCTTTCTGAGGTGACTTTTGAAACGCTGTTGGCAATGAGGCCAGCAGTCTCCTGCACGAGGAACAGCATGATCCTGTGTCTGTGCTTTAGTCTTCCCAGCAAGCCTGAGCCTATAGCATCTTACAACCTGCATGGCAGGTTTGGCTTGTGCTCTTTAAAATAATTTTTATGTATAGTGCAGATTTGCCCTACAGAAACTGCATCCGTGTCCACCTCTGCATCCAAGCCATCAGTGTCTTGGAATATATGGGTGTAGCTGCTTTGCAAGGAAACATTTTATCTCTTCAAATATCTACTACATGTCACAACTGTGGTAATGAAAGTAACTTTTTTCCACTTTTTTTCAGCCTTGGTAAGCATTTTGCTCCTCTTTCGTAATGTATGATCACCGTGAAGATATCTCTGCAGTTATTTTTGAAGATTTCTCATATTTCCTCCTGCTTTCAGACAGGGAGAAATCTATAATGGGAGTTGGTAGAAAATTTGATTCATTGCTGTGTTACCCTGCCTAAAGCCACTCTAACTCTGTCCAGCAAAACTGAATTCGACAGATTCCTGRGAAAAATTGCTGGTATAAGAGTCATGTGAAAGTAGGGTAGTGCACTAATACATCAGACCTATTCCCTTTTTAGCTGTTTTCCTTCATGGCTGTCGCTGTTGCTCCTAGAGGTGCTCTTAGCAACTCCTGCCATTCTGAATGCTATCTTTGTAGATTTCCTGGATGCCTACAATGAGCCTTTGAGCAGCCATCTGGTAAAATGCGCTGGGGTTTGTTATTTACATGGCATTTAACTATGCCTTTGTAGGCTTCAGTAATATAATGGAGACCAACACTTTCTGGTGAGCAGCGCACTGAAACCAAGTTTTATAGCGTGCTGTATCCAACTGTTAMAGAGAAGGAATTGATATTTAGCTGTAGGGGACCTCCAGTACAAAATAAGAAAGTTCATTCTTGCCTTTGCCTTGTGTAATTCTTGGTTTTCTGGGGGATATTTTTTGTTTTATTTCAAGAAACGCAGCCAATCTCAGCAGTTGCCATGGGCAGTACCAWCAACTTTGAAATTTTTTCTTAAATTCTCTCGCCATTTCTGGTTTAGATAGCGTGTCTTTGGGGACATTCTATTTTGTGAGGGTTTTTTTTTTACTTCAAATTACAGGAATAGAAATGCTGGGAATGGAGTCATATTGACAAGTTCCCCAACATAACATACAAAGGATTAAGGCAAAGCCGTTAATTTTCTCTGCTTCCATTGATGCAATTTGGAATCATCATGACGCTGGCAAAGGACACTATTTAACGACATTGTTCTGTTGCTATTTATAAATGAGATCTCATTTAAATTTAGAACACACAACCTTCCTGGGTGGAAAACTGCCATCTTGTGTATGTGCACGCCGTGCAGCGCAAGGGAGCCGATCTGATCGCTGTCAATATCGCTGCTGCAATACAAACARCAAAAATGAGAGCAGCCCTGAGCTGTCCTTAGGGCTCAGTGCTGTAACCTTGTCACTTCTGAACCTGTGCCCTCAGCAGTAGGTGGAGTTTTACAAACACTGCATGTTTAAATGTGTGTGTGTTCATCAGGAGTTATGGGGCATCTGTTGTTTGTGCTGTGGTCCATCAGAGCTCCCAGGCAGCACCTTGGGGTGCATGGAGGATKCTTACCTTTTTCTCTCCTCTTCACTTCTCCTGCCAATCCTTTCTTTCTTCTCCTGGGAAGCAGGCTGGGCTGAGGAGAGGTGGGTGTGTGGGTAGCACTGGGTGTTTCTGGCCCACATCACAGTTTTGGCGTAATTTAACAATGGAAACCAAGACTAAAAAGAAAGAACTGCTGCTTTGCTGCAAAGTCACTGAGAGGAAATATTGTTATTGAATAGGACTGTGTGTGGCCCAAACAAGATATTTTGCATATTGATGTAGTCAGTCCCTCTTAATCTGTTTAAAGTCTCACTAAAGTATGTAAGACTTGGAGTTGTGAATTCAACTCTGATTTTGCTGTTCCAGATTCTTGTAATTTGCTAAAAGTAGTGATCTTCATCCATGTGGAGGAGGCAATCCTTGCATTGACGATGTTTTTTCAAGGATACAGTAAAAAGCATCCAACAAGTTCCTGTTTGTCCAGGTAGTAGCCACTTTCATCTAAGCTGAGATAAGGAAGAGTACATTTATGAAGGCTTATGAAAGATCTTTGTCTTATCTGTAATTTCAGTATGCTAGAGGCGCTTATCACTGGCAGTTTCAAAGCACCTTACATTTGCAAACAGTGCTTCATAAAAATGACATGACATGGTGATTTCCCCCAAATAAGAGATGTGGGAATCAGAAAACCATTAGGTTATCCAAGCATTTTGAACCACATTTGTTCTGTGTGGGAGAGATGGATCGTCCCAAGTCTAAACTAAAGCATCAGGTGTGAAGTAATTGGTATTCAACAGTGGTTACATGAAAAGGGTACAGTCACRTAAGTCACAATAATTTGACCACTTTGGATTAAGAAATTACTGCCTGCCAACTAAGCAGCACTAACTTGCCAGGTAAAAGTCACGAAGATGATTTTTTTACAGCTAGTGTACGTTTATTATACTTATTTTTGGAAAATGCAATAAAAAAGCTACATTAATATTCAACTTCTGTTGATATATCTACTTGAACTCTTAAGCCACCACAAATTTTCTGTGTGTAAATGCATAATATCAGTCTGTCCTTTTCTTTTTTAAAATAAATTCTTGTTGTATATGAGAGTTCAGATGGCAGACTCTGCTGTTTGCATTATTGCAACATGGGTTTTCTACCTTTTGACTRTGGCATTGGTAGAGATATTGCACTTGTAAAATGGAAAGAATGCTAACCAAAGAAAAGTAATTTCCATGCTTGGAAGCAGTTTTCAGGAGACAGGAATCTGCTCTAAGTCTACCAGTAGCATTAATTTTTTGTTTGTTCAAAATTGGAAAGGGATATAACTACCAATATTTTTGAAAATTATACCCTTGCACTGCTGTAATTGACTTTGTTGTCGATGCCTGCAGTGAACATAGGGGATATTGCTGCTTTTCAGGATTTTTATGTGCACTTAAAACACACTTAAGCTAATGCGGAGAAAACTAAGTTCAAAGTCAAGAATTCAATATCTGTCTGAACAAACAGAATAGCTGGCAAAATCTGGCACTACAGGGATTAGTTACAAAATTCCTATGAATTCTGTGGACCCAGGATTTTACCCATAACTTAAAACTTCAGAAGTCATCTACAGAGGATAGGTGTAACTTCATCTTTACTAAATATATTCCAAGTTATCTGCTTCACTAGCTGGTCATTTGTATACCTGGTAGTTTTTTAAACAGTCAGTGAAAAGAAACTCCGAAGACTTTGAAAGATCTGRAAACTTTCTAATTTTGGAACATCAAAAACATTTCCTTTTTTTCAACCTCCCTCTTGAAAGCGTCACACTACAATTTCATATCTTTGCCAGCAGTGCAGGCTTTGGGACTGTTGAAATATGTCTCTGGCACTGATGGCTGCAGAAGATTCTGCAGATTCTGCTTACTTTGAGCCATTTTTCTTTTTGAAGAAGGCTTGTTATGGTTTCAGTGACATGCCATGAAAGTCTAAGCTGGCTTAGCTGCAGGATCTGTCCACACCCATCCAATTTGATGATGTGTGCCCTTTTTCTTTGTTCATAGTTCTTTATGAAGTCCCTGTTTTCAAGTAAGATGTGGTGTTCAGCCCAGCTTGAGTCACAGTGCAACAGTGTCTCCTTGCAATTTTGTCTGCTCAGATTTCAATAATTCCAGAAACCAGGCTTCATCATTCCAAAATGTGGTGAACCTTCTTTCTGAAAATCCACCTATAAGTCATRGAAAAGTCTTCCATGGTCCTGCCTGAATTCTGGTTTAAGCGAAATAACATTTCAAATGAGCAAACATGTACTGAGGGCCAGCCTTTCGAGGGAGTCCCGGTAGTGGGATTTATTTCAMTGATCTGAAGTTGGAAGTGATAGCACCATCTATTTTTCAAGTGTGATGAGTCTCCTTTAGTATGTCTGCTCCAAAGTAAGCCGATAAACTTTGCCATTTGGTGCTGGGAGCAGGGCAGGCACTCCTGGAAAGGCAGTATATCCTATTTCTTCTATACTTAGGAGAGAATGAACTTTCTCCGAGAGGGGTTTATTTTTTTCTTACTGGGCATAGAAAAGAAGCCTGAAATACTGACACTAATGAGGGGTGTGGTTCAGGTCCAAACTGAGACATTCAGGAAGGAACCAACAGGAACATGTGCCMAGGCACCTCTCAGAGTCAGTGGGGCAGCAGTAAATGTGTCTGGGGGAGCAGAAGCTGGTGCTCAGATGGGCAGAACCAAGGGCAGCTCTTGGTGAGAGGATTCTCCTTCTCTCCCRATTGCAATCACTAAGTCTTTAGTAATTTCAAAGGGACTACAGGAACCCAAAGAGAGGTGTCTGAATCAAGAGCTGCAATTCAGCACAGATGCCTAACTTCTAAGTTACTGAAGCCAGCTTGACTGAATTTGGGCATAGAACAACAATAAAAGCCTTTTACTTTAGTCCTAGATCAGGATTTTGCTTCTCCAAGATGTAGGTCTTCTCATTTTCCTGCTTCTACCATAATATTTGCCTTTAACATTTCATTGCATTTCTATCACATTAAAAATGTGCCTATAACTACAAAAGGAAGAAAAATAGTAACAGAACAAAGTCTGTATTTTCAGATGTTGAGGTGAAATATGAATTACCTTAAAATAGGCAGACASTCTTTTACATATTCATTTTTAGTTTTTCCACAGACTTAAAACTTGTCAATCCTTACTCAGAATACCTCTTCCCTTGAATGGTTTGCCTGCATGGTCTGCTAATGGGGATGGGATTTTTCCTTCTTTCCTGCTTAGCATACATTCTTCTAACTGAATGAATGAATGATATAGGCAATTGGCAGACTTTTTTCCTCTGCTTAAATATTGACTTATTACTTGAATTTGGAGCTTGGTCTGAGAATTGGGCCCTACTCTTGCAAAAGATGTATGTGTATTCTCTACATTTAATGACATGAATAGTTCCACTGAGATCTGGGACTACATTGCAGTGTAAAAATTAAAGAGCTATGAATCTTTGCAAGATGAAGTTGTGGCAAGAAAAAATTAACTAAATGCTTTTAGTAGATCAAAAGTAGACATCAGTTARCTTGCTAAATTTGTGAGATCTGTCTGATATATCAATACTCTTACATTAAGGAATTTAATTTGAATTAAYGAACCATCATGTTCTGTCATTTGTCTAATAGAAATAATCTGGATTTTTTTTTCTCCTTTCTTTGAAGAAATCCATGTCAATAACCAGCCTTTAAGGYGAATGAAATGAACAATGCTAATTAAAAAAATGTAATTTATTATGCATTCTCTTACTTTTCTCAAGTTCTTACAGACATGAAATGGATTTGTGTGTGTACAAAACAATTTTAAAAAAACTTGGAGAACTCTCCTTGCTTGCCCATGCATCAGTGCTTCTATTCCCAATTTAGTTTTATTTCTTTTTGGGTCTTGGTAGGAAACGCTGTAATTACCAACCTTTTTGCAAGATCACTGTCAGGCTAAATTTACATTTGAAAAGTTGCTGGGATTTTGCTGGCTGCTTCTTTTCATTATTTTTATTCTTGTYAGGAGTACTAGCTCTGCTGGATGTCAAAAGCATTATTTGCAAAAACTGTAAAAATGCYCAGCCATATGCAATATTTGAAGTGATCACTGTGTCCCACAGTTTGTCCCAAACTGAAAGGCTTCATTTTTCAGGGTGGCATTTGGAGCTACCTTTGGAGCTTTTCTTCAGTCTGTATAGACTTAATTACAAGTATTTTAGTTCATCATTTTCTAGCRTAATACTTGGAGCTTTTACAGGCTCCCCTGCCACCCCTGTAAACATTCAAAAAGAAAGAGGCTTCGTAACTTTGAAATGCTTTGTCTACAGATACCTGTCAACACTTCATGCCAGCCAGAGACCTGCTGGAATGGAGAATCTGCTCCATAGAAAATCATCTGARAAAGCTTTGCCACCTGTGTATTCTTGTTGGGGAATGCTACAGTAGGAATAGTTGCTGGTTGTGTTTGCAGGTGCTGCTCCTGTCAGATCTTGATACAGGCATTTATCATTCTTCTACCTTTTCTCTAAGCAAGCAGCATGCATTCTGGTTTCATTGTATGGTTAAACACACAATGTTTATAACATCAGTTTGCTAGCAAATTTTTTGGCCTTCAGTTTATCTTTTATTTTCTTTGACTTGGTTTACAATAGGCTTTTCTTTTCTTGCATTGATACAGGGAAAAATCAAATTCCCAGCTCTTCAGAAGCAGGATGCTTGCAGAGACTTGATTCTTCTGTTGAATTGTTATCACTGATACAAAAAAAATATGGTTGTTAACTGAATCTTGATCATGAAGATCTTTTTTCTTGGAAATTCTTCTTAGCAGAAATCAGATGTGAAATATGAAGCCACAAAAACAGTAAAATATTMTTTTTTAAAATTTGTCCTTGGTTTTTGTCCTTGTCCTTTTTTAAAAATCCTTGGTTTGATGCTGTGCTATATCATAAAGTTCAATAGGAGGCACAAACCTTAAGGGGTAAAGAAACATACACAAGTGTCCTATATAACTGGAGGTTCATCTGGYTGTTTTCATATAATCCTAACACACAAAGTTAAATTAAATACACACTAAAAACTGCATTCATGGCAGCAAACTTAGAGACAAGTTTTAACTTTAGTTTTAATTTAGAAAGTCTGTCATTGGTCAACAAGTTGTTCGCCTTAGATCAGCACAAGAACAAACTGTGGAAGCAGCATGTGCTAAGGAGTTGACATGGTGTTTTTCTGCTGGGGATTTTAGATTTAGAAAGTCTGTCATTGGTCAACAAGTTGTTCGCCTTAGATCAGCACAAGAACAAACTGTGGAAGCAGCATGTGCTAAGGAGTTGACATGGTGTTTTTCTGCTGGGGATTTTAGAACTTGTTTGATAGCCTTTTAAAAGAACTCAGAGCCTGCCCCTAGGTTCCAATGGGAAGATGCCACACCCAGGTCTTGCTGCCTCCAATTCAAGCTTCCAGCATCTCATTTCAGCTTTTACTTCCACAGTAGTCATCGGTCCCTTGGATAATACATTGGAATTTGAGATAAAATGGTAATTGTCCCACAGCAGCTTTCTTCAGTTTCAGTGTCTCTTTCATGATGCCTGGAGCCCTGGAGGAAGATGCAAGCCATGAGGATGGCACTACTGCAGCTGTAATTACCAATAAGGAAGCCTGTATTACCCTTTCCAGTTAGTCATTCTTGGAGATGTGTCTTTTTTAGTAAAAAGGAGGGGATATGCATACAGAGGGAGCCTATATATATCCTTGAATAGATGTGGCTCTGAAGAATTGGAGTTCTTCAGTAATTTGTCAAAACACACTGAACGAAGCAAGGGGTGAAATAATTTTTTTTTTTTCTGTAGCAATGACTTCTTTGCTCTGGGAATGAAACTGAGCAGGCTTAAACAAAATTGGGTCCCCCTCTCTGCTGCATTATTCGATCTATATTAAGTTAAGAAGAGCTGATTTTAACCAGCTGTGTCTTGGCTGTCACAATTATGTCAGCTGTGCTGGTGAAACACAGCTTCCACGAGCCATTGGTTTATCAGTACCTGCAATTTAAAAGGAACTTCTCTCTCCKCCCTGTTTTTTTCTCCTGTGTGTAATGTTTTCAGCCTTTTTCATTTCAGTGCCACTTTATACATTAACAACTTTTAGAAGGACATGTTATTTTCTGATACTCTCTTGCACAGACTTTTGGATGTCTGCCTTTTTTTCCCCAGTTATTATGGGTAATATTGGGTTTCTTTATGAAGAGGGGATGCTGCACCATTAAGCAGAGGTGATTCTCCCTTCACCCCTGCCCTGTGGAATAGTTATTTTCTTTCTGCCAAATCTGAGAGGGAGAAATGCTTGTTCCTTTTCCCTGTGCATACTGACTGTTTCTCAACACAATGGTCATAAAAACTCCCTTTGTCCAACCCCTTTCCTAAGCCCAGCATCCTTTATAAAAGAACTGAGGAGGTCTCACACCCAGTAGGGCAAGTTATACCCCCATTTCCCAGGTCTTGTTGACTGAGTGATGGTCTGGTATCCCAGGATTRTGGCTTCAATTCCTTTAATGATCACAGTGTTATTGGTAAGGTACTGGACAGCTACCACTGTTGAAACAGTATTTTGCCAGAGAAATACATTCCTTCAATGATTTGATTTTGGAAACATAAGATATACGGGAACACCACTGTTCTCATGTAAAACCTAATAACTGTCATGGCACAAAATGTGTGCAGCAAACTGTGGGCTTTTTATAATTCTTCTTCCAAATACTTGGCAAGCAATTCTAAAAGAAAAAAAAAAACCCAAATCTGTGTAAATATGTTTGAAAACATATCTTCATAGAGTAAATTAGAATATTATTTTACCATTGCACTAATGAGACAATATAAGCAGTTAGAGAAATAATAGTAATATTAAATAATGTTAATGAAACTGCAGAATTTGAAAAACAGTGTTTTTCTCGACAGAAATTTCACTAGATTTTGCACCTAATATTTTTCTCCTGAGGTTATTTTGTGGACTTTGTGTTTGAGATTGTTGGGAGGGAGAAGTAAAGCAGGATCTGAGTTGAATGGGTCTTTTGAAAAGACTTGCTGCTTTGAATTCAGTCCTTATGTAATGTGTTGATACTAAACTGGTTTATGAACTTGACACTGTTTGAAATTCATTTTTTGAAAAGGATCATGGAAAGAATAATGTTTTGATTTTGAATGAAAGCTAACTGGTCCTGAATATGAAGGATTGTGGGGTTTGCATCCTTCCTCAATGGTTCAGCAAGTATGGTGAATGGACATAACTCCTTCATGAAGTCTTAAAAAGCGTGATATAGAACTGGTTTAGATTTCTGTTTTCATTGAATGTGTACCCTGTGGTATTTTTTTTAGCAGACTTATTGAGTCATGCATTATTTTCTTTTTTTTTGTGGGAAATGAGCATATTTGTATTATTGTCACAGATAACTTGCTATCAAAATAATCTCACACTTCTGCAGAATTGGCAGGGGGAGTTTTGGAAGGGTGAGAATTTGGAATTGAAACTGTTATTTACTGACATGTTCAGCTTTATACCAGAATTACACTTTTCAGGGCTTTT